>NC_041383.1:682160045-682213115 GCF_002162155.2 Triticum dicoccoides | reverse complement strand
CGTGGGGCCCCCGTAGCTCCTCGGACGTACCCCCTGCACCCATATATACTCTTGTACCCTAAAACTTCCAGAACAGAAGATAGATCGGGAGTTTCGCCACCGCAAGCCTCTGTAGCCACCAAAAACCTCTCGGGAGCCCATTCCGGCGCCCTGCCGGAGGGGGATCCCATCACCGGTGGCCATCTTCATCATCCCGGCGCTATCCATGACGAGGAGGGAGTAGTTCACCCTCGGGGCTGAGGGTATGTACCAGTACCTATGTGTTTGATCTCTCTCTCTCTCGTGTTCTCTCTCGTGTTCCTCTATGGCACGATCTTGATGTATCCCGAGCTTTGCTATTGTAGTTGGATCTTATGATGTTTCTCCCCCTCTACTCTCTTGCGATGAATTGAGTTTCCCCTTTGAAGTTATCTTATCGGATTGAGTCTTTTATGAGAACACTTGATGTATGTCTTGCCGTGATTATCTGTGGTGACAATGGGAAATCATGTTCCACTTGATGTATGTTTTGGTGATCAACTTGCGGGTTTCGTGACATTGGGAACCTATGCATAGGGGTTGGCACACGTTCTTGACTCTTCGGTAGAAACTTTGGGGCACTCTTTGAAGTACTTTTATGTTGGTTGGATGAATCTGAGATTGTGTCATGCATATCGTATAATCATGCCCACGGATACTTGATGTGACAATGGAGTATCTAGGTGACATTAGGGTTTTGGTTGATTTGTGTCTTAAGGTGTTACTCTAGTACGAACTCTTTTATAGATTGATCCGAAAGAATAACTTTGAGGTGGTTTCGTACCCTACCGTAATCTCTATGTTTGTTCTCCGCTATTAGTGGCTTCGGAGTGACTCTTTGTTGCATGTTGAGGGATTGCTATATGATCTATCTATGTTATTATTGCTGAGAGAACTTGCACTAGTGAAAGTATGAACCCTAGGCCTTGTTTCCTATCATTGCAATACCGTTTACGCTCACTTTTACCACTTGTTACCTTGCTATTTTTATTATTTCAGATTACAAAAACCTTTATCTACTATCTATTTTGCACTTGTATCTTCATCTCTTTGCCGAACTAGTGCACCTATACAATTTACCATTGTATTGGGTGTGTTGGGGACACAAGAGACTCTTTGTTATTTGGTTGCAGGGTTGTTTGAGAGAGACCATCTTCATCCTACGCCTCCTACGGATTTATAAACCATAGGTCATCCACTTGAGGGAAATTTGCTACTGTCCTACAAACCTGTGCACTTGCAGGCCCAATAACGTCTACAAGAAGAAGGTTGTGTAGTAGACATCAGCGGCCAACACTCAAAGGGTTTACTAGAGCCAGTAATCTATTTCACATCGCCATGTGATTAACACCCAAAGAGTTCCAAGGTGTGATCATATTTACTTGTGAGAGAAGTTTAGTCAACGGGTCTGCCAAATTCAGATCCATATGTATTTTAAAAATTTATATGTCTACAATGATCTGCACGGAGCTACTTTAGCTAATTGCTACCACTTTGAATGTGTACCCAGATTGAGACTTAGAGTCATCTGGATCAGTGTCAAAACTTGCATCGACGTAACCCTTTACAATGAACCTTTTGTCACCTCCATAATCGAGAAACATATCCTTATTCCACTAAGGATAATTTTGACCGTTGTTCAGTGATCTACTCCTAGATCACTATTGTACTCCCTTGCCAAACTCAGTGTAGGGTATATAATAAATCTGGTACACGGCATGGCATACTTCATAGAACCTATGGCTGAGGCATAGGGAATGATTTCATTCTCTTTCTATCTTCTGTCGTGGTCGGACTTTGAGTCTTACTCAATTTCACACCTTGTAACACAGGCAAGAACTCTTTCTTTGACTGTTCCATTTTGAACTACTTCAAAATCTTGTCAAGGTATGTACTCATTGAAAAAACTTATCAAATGTCTTGATCTATCTCTATAGATCTTGATGCTCAATATGTAAGCAGCTTCACTGAGGTCTTTCTTTGAAAAACTCCTTTCAAACACTCATTTATGCTTTCCAGAAAATTCTACATCATTTTCGATTGACAATATGTCATTTACATATACTTATCAGAAAGGCTGTAGTGCTCCCACTCACTTTCTTATAAATATAGACTTCTCCAAAAGTCGGTATAAAACCATATGCTTTGATCACACTAACAAAGCGTATGTTCCAACTTCGAGAGGCTTGCACCAATCCATAAATGGATTACTGGAGCTTGCACACTTTGTTAGCACCTTTTGGATCGACAAAACCTTCTTGTTGTATCATATACAATTCTTCTTTAAGATATCCATTAAGGAATGTAGTTTTCACATCCATTTGCCAGATTTCATAAAATGTGGCAATTTCTAACATTATTCGGACATACTTAAGCATCGCTACGAGTGAGAAAATCTTATCGTAGTCAACACCTTGAACTTGTCGAAAACTTTTTTCGACAATTCAAGCTTTGTAGATAGTAACACTAAAGGAAATATGCCCTAGAGGCAATAATAAAGTCATTATTTATTTCCTTATTTCATGATAAATGTTTATTATTCATGCTAGAATTGTATTAACCGGAAACATAATACATGTGTGAATACATAGACAAACATAGTGTCACTAGTATGCCTCTACTTGACTGGCTCGTTAATCAAAGATGATTAAGTTTCCTAACCATAGACATGAGTTGTCATTTGATTAACGGGATCACATCATTAGGAGATGTGATTGACTTGAACCATTCCGTTAGCTTAGCACTTGGTCGTTTAGTATGTTGCTATTGTTTTCTTCATGACTTATACATGTTCCTAGAACTATGAGATTATGCAACTCCCGTTTACCGAAGGAACACTTTGTGTGCTACCAAACGTCACAACGTAACTGGGTGATTATAAAGGAGCTCTACAGGTGTCTCCGAAGGTACATGTTGAGTTGGCGTATTCCGGGATTAGGATTTGTCACTCTGATAGTCGGAGAGGTATCTCCGGGCCCTCTCGGTAATGCACATCACTATAAGCCTTGCAAGCAATGTAGCTAATGAGTTAGTTACGGAATGAAGCATTACGTAACGAGTAAAGAGACTTGCCGGTAACGAGATTGAACTAGGTATTGGATACCGACGATCGAATCTCGGGCAAGTAACATAGATGACAAAGGGAACAATGTATGTTGTTATGCGGTTTGACCGATAAAGATCTTCGTAGAATATGTAGGAGCCAATATGAGCATCCAGGTTCCACTATTGGTTATTGACCGAAGACGTGTCTCGGTCATGTCTACATAGTTCTCGAACCCGTAGGGTCCACATGCTTAAGGTTTCGATGACAGTTATATTATGAGTTTATGAGTTTTGATGTACCGAAGGAGTTCGGAGTCCCGGATGAGATCGGGGACATGACGAGGAGTCTAGAAATGGTCGAGACATAAAGATCGATATATTGGATGACTATATTCGGACTTCAGAAAGGTTCCGAGTGATTCGGGTATTTTTCGGAGTACCAGAGAGTTACGGGAATTCGCCGGGGAGTATATGGGCCTTATTGGGCCATACGGGAATAGAGGAGAGAGGCCAAAAGGAAGGAGGCCTGCGCCCCACCTCTGGTCCGAATTGGACAAGGGGTGCAGCCCCCTTTTCCTTCTCCCTCTCCTCCTCTTTCCTTCTCTCCTACTCCAACAAGGGAAGGAGGAGTCCTACTCCCGATGGGAGTAGGACTCCCCCCCCCTTGGCGTGCCTCCTCCTGGCTTGCCGCCCCCTCCCCCTTGCTCCTTTATATACGGGGGCAGGGGGCACCTCTAGAGACAACAACAATTGATGATTGATCTCTTAGCCGTGTGCGGTGCCCCCTCCACCATAGTCCTCCTCGATAATATTGTAGCGGTACTTAGGCGAAGCCCTGCGACGGTAGAACATCAAGATCGTCACCACGCCGTCGTGCTGACGGAACTCTCCCTCGACACTCGGCTGGATCGGAGTTCGAGCGACGTCATCGAGCTGAACGTGTGCTAGAACTCGGAGGTGCCGTAGTTTCGGTGCTTGATCGGTCGGGCCGTGAAGACGTACGACTACATCAACCGCGTTGTTCTAATGCTTCCGCTTTCGGTCTACGAGGGTACGTAGATTACACTCTCCCCTCTCGTTGCTATGCATCACCATGATCTTGCATGTATGTAGGATTTTTTTTGAAATTACTACGTTCCCCAACAAACACTACTATCAGCGTGCTGGTGACGATGGTGATCACCACGGTGCTTCGGAGATGGAGATCATAAGCACAAGATGATGATGGCCATATCATATCACTTATATTGATTGCATGTGATGTTTATCCTTTATGCATCTTATCTTGCTTTGATTGACGGTAGCATTTTAAGCTGATCTCTCACTAATTATCAAGAAGTGTTCTCCCTAAGTATGCACCGTTGCGAAAATTCTTCGTGCTGAGACACCACGTGATGATCGGGTGTGATAGGCTCTACGTTCAAATACAACGGGTGCAAAACAGTTGCACACGTGGAATACTCAGGTTAAACTTGACGAGCCTAGCATATACAGATATGGCCTCGGAACACGGAGACCGAAAGGTCGAGCGTGAATCATATAGTAGATATGATCAACATAGTGATGTTCACCATTGAAAACTACTCCATCTCACGTGATGATCGGACATGGTTTAGTTGATTTGGATCATGTGATCACTTAGATGACTAGAGAGATGTCTGTCTAAGTGGGAGTTCTTAAGTAATATGATTAATTGAACTTAAATTTATCATGAACTTAGTCCTGATAGTATTTTGCAAATTATGTTGTAGATCAATAGCTTGCGTTGTTGCTTTCATATGTTTATTTTGATATGTTCCTAGAGAAAATTATGTTGAAAGATGTTAGTAGCAATGATGTGGATTGGATCCCTGATCTGAGGATTATCCTCATTGCTGCACAGAAGAATTATGTCCTTAATGCACCGCTAGGTGACAGACCTATTGCAGGAGTAGATGCAGACGTTATGAACGTTTGGCTAGCTCAATATGATGACTACTTGATAGTTTAGTGCACCATGCTTAACGGCTTAGAATCGGGACTTCAAAGACGTTTTGAACATCATGGACCATATGAGATGTTCCAGGAGTTGAAGTTAATATTTCAAGCAAATACCCGAGTTGAGAGATATGAAGTCTCCAACAAGTTCTATGGCTAAAAGATGGAGGAGAATCGCTCAACTAGTGAGCATGTGCTCAGATTGTCTGGGTACTACAATCGCTTGAAACAAGTAGGAGTTAATCTTCCAGATAAGATAGTGATTGACAGAGTTCTCTAGTCACCATCACCAAGTTAGTAGAACTTTGTGATGAACTATAGTATGCAAGGGATGACGAAAACGATTCCCGAGCTCTTCGTGATGTTGAAATCGATGAAGGTAGAAATCAAGAAAGAGAATCAAGTGTCGATGGTTGACAAGATCACTAGTTTCAAGAAAAGGGCAAAGGGAAAGAAAGGGAACTTCAAGTAGAATGACAAGCAAGTTGTCACTCCCACGAAGAAGCCCAAAGCTGAACCAAAGCCTGAAACTGAGTGCTTACACTGCAAAGGAAATGGTCACTGGAAACGGAAATACCTTGAATATTTGGTGGATAAGAAGGATGGCAGACTGAACAAGGGTATATTTGATATACAGGTTATTGATGTGTACCTTACTAGTGTTTATAGTAGCCCCTGAGTATTTGATACTTGTTCGGTTGCTAAAAATTAGTGACTCGAAACAGGAGTTACAGAATAAACAGAGACTAGTTGAGGGTGAAGTGACGATGTGTATTGGAAGTGGTTCCAAGATTGATATGGTCATCATCGCACACTCCCTATACTTTCGGGATTAGTGTTAAACCTAAATAAATGTTATTTGGCGTTTGCGTTGAGCATGAATAGGATTTGATCATGTTTATTGCGATACGATTATTCATTTAAAGTCAAAGAATAATTGTTGTTCTGTTTATATGAGTAAAACCTTCGATGGTCATACACCGAATGAAAATAGTTTGTTGGATCTCGATCGTAGTAATACACATATTCATAATATTGATGCCAAAAGATGAAAAGTTGATAATGATAGTGCAACTTATTTGTGGCACTGTTGTTTGGGTCATATCGGTGTAAAGCGCATGAAGAAACTCCATAAAGATGGACTTTTGGAATCACTTGGTTATGAATCGTTTGATGCTTGTGAACCGTGCCTTTTGGGCAAGCTGACTAAAACTCCGTTCTTCGGAACAATGGAACGAGCTACTGACTTGTTGGAAATAATACATACCGATGTATGCGATCCAATGAGTGTTGATGCTCGTGGCAAGTATCGTTATTTCCTGACCTTCACAGATGATTTGAGCAGATATGCGTATATCTACTTAATGAAACACAAGTCTGAAACATTTGAAAAGTTCAAAGAATTTCAGAGTGAAGTGGAGAATCATCGTAACAAGAAAATAAAGTTTCTATGATCTGATCGTGGAGGAGAATATTTGAGTTACGAGTTTGGCCTTCATTTAAAATAATGTGGAATAGTTTCACAAACTCATGCCACCTGGAACACCATAGCGTAACGGTGTGTCCGAACGTCATAACCACACTTTATTTGATATGGTGCGATCAATGATGTCTCTTACCGATTTACCAATATCATTTTGGGGTTATGCATTAGAGATAGCTGCATTCACATTAAAATAGGGCACCATCTAAATCCGTTGAGACGACACCGTATGAAATATGGTTTAGCAATAAACCTAAGCTGTTGTTTCTTAAAGTTTGGGGCTATGATGCTTATGTGAAAAAGCTTCAACCTGATAAGCTCGAACCCAAATCGGAGAAGTGCGTCTTTATAGAATACCCAAAGGAAACTGTTGGGTACACCTTCTATCACAGATCCGAAGGCAAAATATTTGTTGCTAAAATGGATCCTTTCTAGAGAAGGAGTTTCTCTTGAAAGAAGTGAGTGGGAGGAAAGTAGAGCTTGATAAGGTAATTGTACCTTCTCCCGAATTGGAAAGTAGTTTATCACAGAAATCAGTTCCAGTGATTCCTACACCAATTAGTGAGGAAGCTAATGATATTGATCATGAAACTTCAGATCAAGTTACTACCGAACCTCATAGGTCAACCAGAGTAAGATCTGCACCAGAGTGGTACGGTAATCCTATTCTGGAAGTCATGTTACTTGACCATGGTGAACCTACAAACTATGAGGAAGCGATGATGAGCCCGGATTCCGCAAAATGGCTTGAGTCCATGAAATCTGAGATGGGATCCATGTATGAGAACAAAGTATGAACTTTGGTTGACTTTCCCGATGATCGGCAAGCCATCGAGAATAAATGGATTTTCAAGAAGAAGACTGACGCTGATGGTAATGTAACTGTCTACAAAGCTCGACTTGTTGCAAAAGGTTTTTGACAAGTTCAAGGGGTTGACTACAATGAGACTTTCTCACCCGTAGCGATGCTTAAGTCTGTCTGAATCATGTTAGCAATTGCCGCATTTTATGATTATGAAATTTGGCAAATGGATGTCAAAACTGCATTCCTGAATGGATTTCTGGAAGAAGAGTTGTATATGATGCAGCCGGAAGGTTTTGTCGATCCAAAAAGTGCTAACAAAGTGTGCAAGCTCCAGCGATCCATTTATGGACTGGTGCAAGCATCTCAGAGTTGGAATAAACGCTTTGATAGTGTGATCAAAGCATATGGTTTTATACAGACTTTTGGAGAAGCATGTATTTACAAGAAAGTGAGTGGGAGCTCTGTAGCATTTCTGATATTATATGTAGATGGCATATTATTAATTGGAAATGATATAGAATTTCTGGATAGCATAAAGGGATACTTGAATAAAAGTTTTTCGATGAAAGACCTCGGTAAAGCTACTTACATATTGAGCATCAAGATCTATTGAGATAGATCAAGACGCTTGATAAGTTTTTTAATAAGTACATACCTTGTCAAGTTTTTGAAGTAGTTCAAAATGGAACAGTCAAAGAAAGAGTTCTTGCCTGTATTGCAAAGGTGTGAAGTTGAGTAAGACTCAAAACCCGACTATGGCAGAAAATAGAAAGAGAATGAAAAGTCATTCCCTATGCCTCAGTCATAGGTTCTATAAAGTATGCTATGTTGTGTACCAGACCTATTGTATACCTTGCTCTGAGTTTGGCAAGGGAGTACAATTTCGATCTAAGAGTAGATCACTGGACAGCGGTCAATAATATCCTTAGTGAGGACTAAGGAAATATTTCTCAATAATGGAAGTGATAAAAGAGCTCGTCGTAAAAAGTTACAATGATGCAAGCTTTTACACCAATCCAGATGACTCTAAGTCTCAATATGGATACACATTGAATGTGGGAGCAATTAGCTAGAGTAGCTCCGTGTAGAGCATTGTAGACATAGAATATTTGCAAAATACATACGGCTTTGAATGTGATAGCCCGTTGACTAAGCTTCTCTCACGAGCAAAACATGATCACACCTCAGTACTCTTTGGGTGTTAATCACATAGCTATGTGAACTAGATTATTGAATCTAGTAAACCCTTTGGGTGTTGGTCACATGACGATGTGAACTATGGGTGTTAATCATATACAGATATGAATATTGGTGTTAAATCACATGGCGATGTGAACTAGATTATTGACTCTAGTGCAAGTGGGAGACTGAAGGAAATATGCCCTAGAGGCAATAATAAAGTTATTATTTATTTCCTTATTTCATGATAAATGTTTACTATTCATGCTAGAATTGTATTAACCGGAAACATAATACATGTGTGAATACATAGACAAACATAGTGTCACTAGTATGCCTCTACTTGACTAGCTCGTTAATCAAAGATGGTTAAGTTTCCTAACCATAGACATTAGTTGTCATTTGATTAACGGGATCACATCATTAGGAGAATGATGTGATTGACTTGACCCATTTCGTTAGCTTAGCACTTGATTGTTTAGTATGTTGCTATTGTTTTCTTCATGACTTATACATGTTCCTAGAACTATGAGATTATGCAACTCCCGTTTACCGAAGGAACACTTTGTGTGCTACCAAACGTCACAACGTAACTGGGTGATTATAAAGGAGCTCTGCAGGTGTCTCCGAAGGTACATGTTAAGTTGGCGTATTTTAAGATTAGGATTTGTCACTCTGATAGTCGGAGAGGTATCTCCGGGCCCTCTCGATAATGCACATCACTATAAGCCTTGCAAGCAATGTAGCTAATGAGTTAGTTACGGAATGATGCATTACGTAACGAGTAAAGAGACTTGCCGGTAACGAGATTGAACTAGGTATTGGATACCGACGATCGAATCTCCGGCAAGTAACATACCGATGACAAAGGGAACAACGTATGTTGTTATGCTGTTTGACTGATAAAGATCTCCGTAAAATATGTAGGAGCCAATATGAACATCCAGGTTCCGCTATTGGTTATTGACCGGAGACGTATCTCGGTCATGTCTACATAGTTCTCGAACCCGTAGGGTCCGCAGGCTTAAGGTTTCGATGACAGTTATATTATGAGTTTATGAGTTTTGATGTACGAAGGAGTTCGGAGTCCCGGATGAGATCGGGGACATGACGAGGAGTCTCGAAATGGTCGAGACGTAAAGATCGATATATTGGACGACTATATTCGGACTTCGGAAAGGTTTCGAGTGATTCGGGTATTTTTTGGAGTACCAGAGAGTTACGGGAATTCGTCGGGGAGTATATGGGCCTTATTGGGCCATACGGGAATAAAGGAGAGAGGCCAAAAGGAAGGAGGCCTGCGCCCCACCTCTGGTCCGAATTGGACAAGGGGTGCAGCCCCCTTTTCCTTCTCCCTCTCCTCCTCTTTCCTTCTCTCCTACTCCAACAAGGGAAGGAGGAGTCCTACTCCCGATGGGAGTAGGACTCCCCCCCTTGGCGTGCCTCCTCCTGGCTTGCCGCCCCCTCCCCCTTGCTCCTTTATATACGGGGGTAGGGGGGCACCTCTAGAGACAACAACAATTGATGATTGATCTCTTAGCCGTGTGCGGTGCCCCCCTCCACCATAGTCCTCCTCGATAATATTGTAGCGGTGCTTAGGCGAAGCCCTGCGACGGTAGAACATTAAGATCATCACGACGCCGTCATGCTGACGGAACTCTCCCTCGACACTCGGCTGGATCAGAGTTCGAGAGACGTCATCGAGCTGAACCTGTGCTAGAACTCGGAGGTGTCGTAGTTTCGGTGCTTGATCGGTCGGGCTGTGAAGACGTACAACTACATCAACCGTGTTGTTCTAACGCTTCCGCTTTCGGTCTACGAGGGTATGTAGATTACACTCTCCCCTCTCGTTGCTATGCATCACCATGATCTTGCGTGTGCATAGGATTTTTTTTGAAATTACTATGTTCCCCAACAAACACTACTATCAGCGTCCGTCTTCCTCTTGAAGATCCATTTATTCTCAATGGCTTGCCGATCATCGGGCAAGTCAATCAAAGTCCATACTTTGTTCTCATACATGGATCCCATCTCAAATTCCATGGTCTTAAGTCATTTCGTGGAATCTGGGCTCATCATCGCTTCCTCATAGTTCGTAGGTTCGTCATGGTCAAGTAACATGACCTCCAGGACAGGATTACCGTACTACTCTGGTGCAGATCTTACTCTGGTTGACCTATGAGGTTCGGTAGTAACTTGATCAGAAGTTTCATGATCATCATCATTAGCTTCCTCACTAATTGGTGTAGGAATCACTAGAACTGATTTATGTGATTAACTACTTTCCAATTTGAGAGAAGGTACAATTACCTCATCAAGTTTTACTTTCCTCCCACTCACTTCTTTCGATAGAAACTCCTTCTCTAGAAAGGATCCATTCTTAGCAACGAATATCTTGCCTTCGGATATGTGATAGAAGGTGTACCCAACAGTCTCCTTTGGGTATCCTATGAAGACACATTTCTCCGATTTGGGTTCGAGCTTACCAGGTTGAAGCTTTTTCACATAAGATCGCAGCCCCAAACTTTAAGAAACGACAACTTAGGTTTCTTGCCAAACCACAGTTCATATGGTGTTGTCTCAACGGATTTAGATGGTGCCCTATTTAACGTGAATGCAGTTGTCTCTAATGCATAACCCCAAAACGATAGTGGTAAATCGGTAGGAGACATCATAGATCGCACCATATCTAATAAAGTATGGTTATGACGTTCAGACAGACCATTACGCTGTGGTGTTCCAGGTGGCGTGAGTTGCGAAACTATTCCGCATTGTTTCAAAAGAAGACCAAACTCGTAACTCAAATATTCTCCTCCATGATCAGGTCGTAGAAACTTTATTTTCTTGTTACGATGATTTTCCACTTCACTCTGAACTTCTTTGAACTTTTCAAATGATTCAGACTTATGTTTCATTAAGTAGATATACCCATATCTGCTCAAATCATCTGTGAAGGTGAGAAAATAACGATACCCGCCGCGAGCCTCAACATTCAACGGATCACATACATCAGTATGTATGATTTCCAACAAATCTGTTGCTCACTCCATTGTTTCGGAGAACGGCGTTTTAGTCATATTGCCCATGAGGCATGGTTCGCAAGTACCAAGTGATTCATAATCAAGTGATTCCAAAAGTCCATCAGAATGGAGTTTCTTTATGCTCTTTACACCAATATGACCTAAATGGCAGTGCCACAAATAAGTTACACTATCATTATCAACTTTGCATCTTTTGGCATTAATATTATGAATATGTGTATCACTACGATCGAGATTAAATAAACCATGCACCTTGGGTGTGTGACCACAGAAGGTTTTATTCACGTAAACAGAATAACAATTATTCTTTGACTTAAATGAATAACCGTATTGCAATAAACATGATCAAATCATATTCATGCTCAACGCAAACACCAAATAACATTTATTTAGGTCAACACTAATACCGAAAGTATAGGGAGTGTGCGATGATGATCATATCAATCTTGGAACCACTTCCAACACACATCGTTACTTTACCCTTAACTACTCTATGTTCATTCTGCAACTCCCATTTCGAGATACTAATCTTAGCAAATGAACTAGTATCAAATACTGAGGGGTTGCTATAAACACTAGTAAAGTACACATCAATAAGAAGTATATCAAATATACCTTTGTTCACTTTGCCATCCTTCTTATCCGCCAAATACTTGGGGCAGTTCCGCTTCCAGTGACCAGTCCCTTTGCAGTAGAAGCACTTAGTCTCGGGCTTGGGTCCAGACTTGGGCTTCTTCACTTGAGCAGCAATTTGCTTGCCATTCTTTTTGAAGTTCCCCTTCTTCCCTTTGCCATTTTCTTAAAACTAGTGGTCTTTTCAACCATCAACACTTGATGCTTTTATTGATTTCTACCTTCGTCGATTTCAGCATCACAAAGAGCTTGGGAATCGTTTCCGTTATCCCTTGCATATTATAGTTCATCACGAAGTTCTAGTAACTTGGTGATAGTGACTAGAGAACTCTGTCAATCACTATCTTATCTGGAAGATTAACTCCCACTTGATTCAAGTGATTGTAGTACTCAGACATTCTGAGCACATGCTCACTAGCTGAGCTATTCTCCTCCATTTTGTAGGCAAAGTACTTGTCAAAAGGTCTCATACCTTTCGACATGGGCATGAGTCTGAAATACTAATTTCAACTCTTGGAACATCTCATATGCTCCGTGGCGTTTGAAAACGTCTTTGAAGCCCCGATTCTAAGCCATAAAGCATGGTGCACTAAACTATCAAGTAGTCATCATATCGAGCTTGCCAAACATTCATAACGTACACATTTGCTCCTGCAATCGGTCTGTCACCTAGCGGCGCATCAAGGACATAATTCTTCAGTGCAGCAATGAGGATAATCCTCAGATCACGGATCCAATCCGCATCATTGATACTAACATCTTTCAACTTAGTTTTCTCTAGGAACATATGAAAAATAAATTAGGGGAGCTAAACGCGAGCTATTGATCTACAACATAGATATGCTAATACTAATAGGACTAAGTTCATGATAAATTAAAGTTCAATTAATCATATTACTTAAGAACTCCCACTTAGATAGACATCCCTCTAATCATCTAAGTGATCACATGATCCAAATCAACTAAACCATGTCCGATCATCACGTGAGATGGAGTAGTTTTCAATGGTGAACATCACTATGTTGATCATATCTACTATATGATTCACGCTCGATCTTTCGGTCTCCAGTGTTCCGAGGCCATATCTGCATATGCTAGGCTCGTCAAGTTTAACCCGAATATTCTGCGTGTGCAAAACTAGCTTGCACCCGTTGTATGTGAACGTATAGCTTATCACACGTGATCATCATGTGGTGTCTCGGCACGACAAACTTTCACAACGGTGCATACTCAGGGAGAACACTTGTACCTTGAAATTTAGTAAGAGATCATCTTATAATGCTACCGTCGAACTAAGCAAAATAAGATGCATAAAATATAAACATCACATGCAATCAATATAAGTGATATGATATGGACATCATCATCTTGTGCATTTGATCTTCATCTCCAAAGCACCGTTATGATTATCATCGTCACCGACGCGACACCTTGATCTCCATCGTAGCATTGTTGCCATCTCGCCAACTATTGCTTCTACGACTATCGCTACCGCTTAGTGATAAAGTAAAGCAATTATATGGCGATTGCATTTCATACAATAAAGCGACAACCATATGACTCCTGCCAGTTGCCGATAACTCCGTTACAAAACATGATCATCTCATATAATAAAATTTAGCATCATGTCTTGACCATATCACATCACAACATGCCCTGCAAAAACAAGTTAGACGTCCTCTACTTTGTTGTTGCAAGTTTTACGTGGCTGTTACGGGCTGAGTAAGAACCGTTCTTACCTACGCATCAAAACCACAACGATATTTCGTCAAGTTAGTGTTGTTTTAATCTTCACAAGGACCGGGCATAGCCACACTCGATTCAACTAAAGTTGGAGAAACTGACACCCGCCAGCCACCTCTGTGCGAAGCACGTCCGTAGAACCAGTCTCGCGTAAGCGTACGCGTAATGTCGGTCCGGGCCGCTTCATCCAACAATATCGCCGAATCAAAGTATGACATTGCTGGTAAGCAGTATGTGATGCATCATACCCAACCACAAACTTGTCTAGTACACAGGTAATGATGAATACACTGATCATTGACAAGGGGTCGCAGGCGTCTGCAACAGTCGTCAACAAAGGTTTGCAAACGGAGGGTATCGTGGATGAGGTGATAACAGTGCAAGTTGTCGAAAATATAATTAACCAGAAAAAGGAAGAAACAAATATGCAAAAGATGATGCAACTTAGCAAAGGTAAAGATGGACACATACGTGTACTGTGTGGCCCCGCCTTCATTTCATTTGTGTGTAAAGAAGGGGTCAAGTGCAGGAGCGTTGCTAGATTGAAGGAGCCCATGCAAGTGCATGCACGCACGAGGAGGGATGGTTTGTTTCCTAATCCATTTGCAAGAGAATATTACGCATGTACTTGGAGAAATAACAAGACTTGGAGAATAAAAAGGAAAGAGCCTACACACAAATTTGTTAGTCATGCTTCGTGGAATATAGAAAGACCCGATTTTCCTGGGCTAGAAAATAGTAAGAGAAGAAGCATGCACGTACATGCAGATATATTCCCTAGGCCAGGTATGTACGTTTGGAGAAGGAAAATCAAAGGTGGTTAAAACGACTAGGAAAAAATCCTACGAGCAAGGAGGAAAGAAATACACACACGCCGGCCTACGTGCCGTGTCTATGGCCGTATTCGAGTCGGTTGTACACATGCTATATATATTTTCTGCTATCGCGACTTTTGATGAGTTTTAGGAGACTATTTTCAACAGGTTAGACAACATGTGTATCAAATATTAAGAGGCCCTTTTTGAGTGTCGTTGTTATTTATTTTATGTGATTTTTCTGCGTGAAAGTTGCACTTGGCTCGAGGTCCGTCGTTCTTGACGGGTTGCGTGCTGGTCACGTCTACTTCGGCGGGAGGTTGCTCGTGTGTCAAGGGATTGTCCGTTGGCCGTCGTTACCCCTACTTCAGGTTACGCGTATTGCTCGTGTAATTTGGAGTAATTTTTATCGGTGGATCTTGGAGGTTATTGCATGGTAAAAGATCGGGCCAAATCAGCGGCACGTCCAATGTCGTGCTTTCATCAGTATGACTAGTATCGCCCACAACTCACTTGTGTTCTACTCGTGTATATAATATCTACGCATAAACCTGGCTCTGATACCACTGTTGGGAAATGTAGTAATTTCAAAAAAAAATCCTACGTACACGCAAGATCATGGTGATGCATAGCAACGAGAGGGGAGAGTGTTGTTCACGTACCCTCGTAGAAAGTAAGCGGAAGTGTTATGACAACGCGGTTGATGTAGTCGTATGTCTTCACGATCCGACCGATCCAAGTACCGAACACACGGCACCTCCGAGTTCAGCACACGTTCAGCTCGGTGACGTCCCACGAACTCACGATCCAGCAGAGCTTTCAGGGAGAGTTCCGTCAAAACGACGGCGTGATGATGGTGTTGATGATGCTACCGACGCAGGGCTTCACCTAAGCACCGCTACGATATGACCGAGGTGGATTATGATGGAGGGGGGCACCGCACACGGCTAAAAGATCAACTGATCAACTTGTGTGTATTGGGGTGCCCCCTGTCGGGGAACGTAGTAATTTCAAAAAAATTCCTACGCACACGCAAGATCATGGTGATGCATAGCAACGAGAGGGGAGAGTGTTGTCTACGTACCCTCGTAGACCGAAGCGGAAGCGTTGACGCAATGTAGAGGAAGTAGTCGTACGTCTTCCCGGTCCAACCGATCCAAGCACCGTTACTCCGGCACCTCCGAGTTCTTTACACACGTACAGCTCGATGACGCACCCCGAGCTCCATCCAGCAAAGCTTCGGGGAGGAGTTCCGTCAGCACGACGGCGTGGTGACGATCTTGATGTTCAACTGTCGCAGGGCTTCGCCTAAGCACCGCTACAATATGACCGAGGTGTAATATCGTGGAGGGGGGCACCGCACACGGCTAAGGAACGATCACGAAGATCAACTTGTGTGTCTATGGGGTGCCCCCCCGCCCCCGTATATAAAGGAGCAAGGGGGAGGCCGGCCGACCCCTTGGGGCGCGCCAAGGAGGAGGAATCCTCCTCCTAGTAGGAGTAGGATTCCTCCTTTCCTACTCCTGCTAGGAGGGGGAAGGAAGGAGGAGAGGGGGGAAGGAAAGGGGGCGCCCCCCCTCCTAGTCCAATTCGGACCAGAGGGAGAGGGGGCGCGCGGCCCACCCTGGCCGCCCCTCTCTCTTCCCACCAAGGCCCATGTGGCCCATTAACTCTCCCGGGGGGTTCCGGTAACCCCCAGGCACTCCGGTTTTCTCCGAAATCACCCGGAACAATTCCGGTGTCCGAATATAGTCGTCCAATATATCAATCTTTATGTCTCGACCATCTCAAGACTCCTCGTCATGTTCATGATCACATCCGGGACTCCGAACAAACTTCGGTACATCAAAATATATAAACTCATAAAGAAACTATCATCGTAACTTTAAGCGTGCGGACCCTACGGTTCGAGAACAATGTAGACATGACCGAGACACGTCTACGGTCAATAACCAATAGCGGGACCTGGATGCCCATATTGGTTCCTACATATTCTACAAAGATCTTTATCGGTCAGACCGCATAACAACATACGTTGTTCCCTTTGTCATTGGTATGTTACTTGCCCGAGATTCGATCGTCGGTATCCAATACCTAGTTAGATCTCGTTACTGGCAAATCTCTTTACTCGTTCCGTAATACATCATCTCGCAACTAACTCATTAGTTGCAATGCTTGCAAGGCTTAAGTGATGTGCATTACCGAGAGGGCCCAGAGATACCACTCCGACATTCGGAGTGACAAATCCTAATCTCGAAATATGCCAACCTAACAAGTACCTTTGGATACACCTGTAGAGCACCTTTATAATCACCCAGTTACATTGTGACGTTTGGTAGCACACAAAGTGTTCCTCCGGTAAACGGGAGTTGCATAATCTCATAGTCATAGGAACATGTATAAGTCATGTAGAAAGCAATAGCAACATACTAAACGATCGGGTGCTAAGCTAACGGAATGGGTCATGTCAATCAGATCATTCAACTAATGATGTGATCCCGTTAATCAAATAACAACTCTTTTGTCTATGGTTAGGAAACATAACCATCTTTGATTAACAAGCTAGTCAAGTAGAGGCATACTAGTGACACTCTGTTTGTCTATATATTCACACATGTATTATGTTTCCGGTTAATACAATTCTAGCATGAATAATAAACATTTATCATGATATAAGGAAATAAATAATAACTTTATTATTGCCTCTAGGGCATATTTCCTTCAGCCTCCCACTTGCACTAGAGCCAATAATCTAGATTACACAGTAATGATTCTAACACCCATGGAGTCTTGGTGCTGATCATGTTTTGCTCGTGGAAGAGGCTTAGTCAACGGGTCTGCAACATTCAGATCCGTATGTATCTTGCAAAATCTCTATGTCTCCCACCTGGACTAGATCCCGGATGGAATTGAAGCGTCTCTTGATGTGCTTGGTTCTCTTGTGAAATCTGGATTCCTTCGCTAAGGCAATCGCTCCAGTATTGTCACAAAAGATTTTCATTGGACCCGATGCACTAGGTATGACACCTAGATCGGATATGAATTCCTTCATCCAGACTCCTTCATTAGCTGCTTCCGAAGCAGCTATGTATTCCGCTTCACATGTAGATCCCGCCACGATGCTTTGTTTTGAACTGCACCAACTGACAGCTCCACCATTTAATGTAAACATGTATCCGGTTTGCGATTTAGAATCATCCGGATCAGTGTCAAAGCTTGCATCAACGTAACCATTTACGATGAGCTCTTTGTCACCTCCATATACGAGAAACATATCCTTAGTCCTTTTCAGGTATTTCAGGATGTTCTTGACTGCTGTCCAGTGATCCACTCCTGGATTACTTTGGTACCTCCCTTCTAAACTTATAGCAAGGCACACATCAGGTCTGGTACACAACATTGCATACATGATAGAGCCTATGGCTGAAGCATAGGGAACATCTTTCATTTTCTCTCTATCTTCTGTATTGGTCGGGCATTGAGTCTTACTCAACTTCACACCTTGCAATACAGGCAAGAACCCTTTCTTTGCTTGATCCATTTTGAACTTCTTCAAAACTTTGTCAAGGTATGTGCTTTGTGAAAGTCCAATTAAGCATTTTGATCTATCTCTATAGATCTTAATGCCCAATATGTAAGCAGCTTCACCGAGGTCTTTCATTGAAAAACTTTTATTCAAGTATCCCTTTATGCTATCCAGAAATTCTATATCATTTCCAATCAATAATATGTCATCCACATATAATATTAGAAATGCTACAGAGCTCCTACTCACCTTCTTGTAAATACAGGCTTCTCCAAAAGTCTGTATAAACCCAAATGCTTTGATCACACTATCAAAGCGTTTATTCCAACTCCGAGAGGCTTGCACCAGTCCATAAATGGATTGCTGGAGCTTGCACACTTTGTTAGCTCCCTTTGGATCGATAAAACCTTCTGGTTGCATCATATACAACTCTTCCTCCAGAAACCCATTCAGGAATGCAGTTTTTACATCCATTTGCCAAATTTCATAATCATAAAATGCGGCAATTGCTAACATGATTCGGACAGACTTAAGCATCACTATGGGTGAGAAGGTCTCATCGTAGTCAATCCCTTGAACTTGTCGAAAACCTTTTGCAACAAGTCGAGCTTTGTAGACAGTAACATTACCGTCAGCGTCAGTCTTCTTCTTGAAGATCCATTTATTCTCAATTGCTTGCCGACCATTGGGCAAGTCAACCAAAGTCCATACTTTGTTCTCATACATGGATCCCATCTCAGATTTCATGGCTTCAAGCCATTTTGCGGAATCTGGGCTCACCATCGCTTCTTCATAGTTCGTAGGTTCATCATGATCTAGTAGCATGACTTACAGAATAGGATTACCGTACCACTCTGGTGCGGATCTTACTCTGTTTGGCCTACGAGGTTCTGCAGCAACTTGATCTGAAGTTCTATGATCATCATCATCAACTTCCTCACTAGTTGGTTTTGACGTCACAGAAACCGGTTCCTGTGATGTACTATTTTCCAACAAGGGAGCAGGTATAGAAGCCTCATCAAGTTCTACTTTTCTCCCACTCACTTCTTTCGAGAGAAACTCCTTCTCTAGAAAGGATCCATTCTTAGCAGCGAATGTCTTGCCTTCGGATCTGTGATAGAAGGTGTACCCAACTGTCTCCTTTGGGTATCCTATGAAGACACATTTCTCCGATTTGGGTTCGAGCTTATCAGGTTGAAGCTTTTTCACATAAGCATCGCAGCCCCAAACTTTAAGAAACGACAACTTTGGTTTCTTGCCAAACCATAGTTCATAAGGTGTCGTCTCAACGGATTTTGATGGTGCCCTATTTACTGTGAATGTGGCCGTCTCTAAAGCATAACCCCAAAATGATAGCGGTAAATCTGTAAGAGATATCATAGATCGTACCATATCAAGTAAAGTACGATTACGACGTTCAGACACACCATTACGCTGTGGTGTTCCGGGTGGCGTGAGTTGCGAAACTATTCCGCATTGTTTCAAGTGTAGACCAAAATCGTAACTCAAATATTCTCTTCCACGATCAGATCGTAGAAACTTTATTTTCTTATTACGATGATTTTCAACTTCACTCTGAAATTCTTTGAACTTTTCAAATGTTTCAGACTTATGCTTCATTAAGTAGATATACCCATATCTGCTTAAATCATCTGTGAAGGTGAGAAAATAACGATATCCGCCACGAGCCTCAACATTCATCGGACCACATACATTTGTATGTATGATTTCCAATAAATCTGTTGCTCTCTCCATAGTACCGGAGAACGGTGTTTTTGTCATTTTGCCCATGAGGCGCGGTTCGCAAGTACCAAGTGATTCATAATCAAGTGGTTCCAAAAGTCCATCAGTATGGAGTTTCTTCATGCGCTTTACACCGATATGACCTAAACGGCAGTGCCACAAATAAGTTGCACTATCATTATCAACTCTGCATCTTTTGGCTTCAACATTATGAATATGTGTATCACTACTATCGAGATTCATCAAAAATAGACCACTCTTCAAGGGTGCATGACCATAAAAGATATTACTCATATAAATAGAACAACCATTATTCTCTGATTTAAATGAATAACCGTCTCGCATCAAACAAGATCCAGATATAATGTTCATGCTCAACGCTGGCACCAAATAACAATTATTTAGGTCTAATACTAATCCCGAAGGTAGATGTAGAGGTAGCGTGCCGACCGCGATCACATCGACTTTGGAACCATTTCCCACGCGCATCGTCACCTCGTCCTTTGCTAGTGTTCGCTTAATCTGTAGTCCCTGTTTCGAGTTGCAAATATTAGCAACAGCACCAGTATCAAATACCCAGGTGCTACTGCAAGCTCTAGTAAGGTACACATCAATAACATGTATATCACATATACCTTTGTTCACCTTGCCATCCTTTTTATCCGCCAAATACTTGGGGCAGTTCCGCTTCCAGTGACCAGTCTACTTGCAGTAGAAGCACTCAGTTTCAGGCTTAGGTCCAGACTTGGGTTTCTTCTCTTGAGCAGCAACTTGCTTGCTGTTCTTCTTGAAGTTCCCCTTCTTCTTCCCTTTGCCCTTTTTCTTGAAACTAGTGGTCTTGTTGACCATCAACACTTGATGCTCCTTCTTGATTTCTACCTCCGCAGCCTTTAGCATTGCGAAGAGCTCGGGAATTGTCTTATCCATCCCTTGCATATTATAGTTCATCACGAAGCTCTTGTAGCTTGGTGGAAGTGATTGGAGAATTCTGTCAATGACGCTATCATCCGGAAGAGTAACTCCCAGTTGAATCAAGTGATTACAATACCCAGACATCTTGAGTATATGCTCACTGACAGAACTATTCTCCTCCATCTTGTAGCTATAGAATTTATTGGAGACTTCATATCTCTCAATCCGGGCATTCTTCTGGAATATTAACTTCAACTCCTGGAACATCTCATATGCTCCATGACGTTCAAAACGTCGTTGAAGTCCCGGTTCTAAGCCATAAAGCATGGCATATTGAACTATCGAGTAGTCATCAGCTTTGCTCTGCCAGACGTTCTTAATGTGGTTAGTTGCATCAGCAGCAGGCCTGGCACCCAGCGGTGCTTCCAGGACGTAACTTTTCTGTGCAGCAATGAGGATAATCCTCAAGTTATGGACCCAGTCCGTGTAATTGCTACCATCATCTTTCAACTTTGTTTTCTCAAGGAACGCATTAAAATTCAACGGAACAACAGCACGGGCCATCTATCTACAATCAACATAGACAAGCAAGATACTATCAGGTACTAAGTTCATGATAAATTTAAGTTCAATTAATCATATTACTTAAGAACTCCCACTTAGATAGACATCCCTCTAATCCTCTAAGTGATCACGTAATCCAAATTCAACTAAATCATAACCGATCATCACGTGAAATGAATTAGTTTTCAATGGTGAACATCTTATGTTGATCATATCTACTATATGATTTACGCTCGACCTTTCGGTCTCCGTGTTCCGAGGCCATATCTACATATGCTAGGCTCATCAAGTTTAACCCGAGTATTCTGCGTGTGCAAAATTGGCTTGCACCCGTTGTAGATGGACGTAGAGCTTATCACACCCGATCATCACGTGGTGTCTGGGCACGACGAACTTTGGCAACGGTGCATACTCAGGGAGAACACTTCTCAATAATTAGTGAGAGATCATCTTAAAATGCTACCGTCAATCAAAGCAAGATAAGATGCATAAAAGATAAACATCACATGCAATCAATATAAGTGATATGATATGGCCATCATCATCTTGTGCTTGTGATCTCCATCTTCGAAGCACCGTCATGATCACCATCATCACCGGCGCGACACCTTGATCTCCATCGTAGCATCGTTGTCGTCTCGCCAATCTTATGCTTCTACGACTATCGCTATCGCTTAGTGATAAAGTAAAGCATTACAGGGCGATTGCATTGCATACAATAAAGCGACAACCATATGGCTCCTGCCAGTTGCCGATAACTCGGTTACAAAACATGATCATCTCATACAATAAAATTTAGCATCATGTCTTGACCATATCACATCACAACATGCCCTGCAAAAACAAGTTAGACGTCCTCTACTTTGTTGTTGCAAGTTTTACGTGGCTGCTACGGGCTTAAGCAAGAACCAATCTCACCTACGCATCAAAACCACAAGGATAGTTTGTCAAGTTGGTGCTGTTTTAACCTTCGCAAGGACCGGGCGTAGCCACACTCGGTTCAACTAAAGTTGGAGAAACTGACACCCGCTAGCCACCTGTGTGCAAAGCACGGCGGTAGAACCAGTCTCGCGTAAGCGTACGCGTAATGTCGGTCCGGGCTGCTTCATCCAACAATACCGCCAAACCAAAGTATGACATGCTGGTAAGTAGTATGACTTATATCGCCCACAACTCACTTGTGTTCTACTCGTGCATATAACATCAAACCATAAAACCTAGGCTCGGATGCCACTGTCGGGGAACGTAGTAGTTTCAAAAAAATTCCTACGCACACGCAAGATCATGGTGATGCATAGCAACGAGAGGGGAGAGTGTTGTCTATGTACCCTCGTAGACCGAAGCGGAAGCGTTGACGCAACATAGAGGAAGTAGTCGCACGTCTTCCCGGTCCAACCAATCCAAGCACCGTTACTCCGGCACCTCCGAGTTCTTGACACACGTACAGCTCGATGACGCACCCCGAGCTCCGATCCAGCAAAGCTTCGGGGAGGAGTTCCGTCAGCACGACGGCATGGTGACGATCTTGATGTTCAACCGTCGCAGGGCTTCGCCTAAGCACCGCTACAATATGACCGAGGTGTAATATCGTGGAGGGGGGCACCGCACACGGCTAAGGAACGATCACGAAGATCAACTTGTGTGTCTATGGGGTGCCCCCCGCCCCCGTATATAAAGGAGCAAGGGGGAGGCCGGCCGGCCCCTTGGGGCGCACCAAGGAGGAGGAATCCTCCTCCTAGTAGGAGTAGGATTCCTCCTTTCCTACTCCTACTAGGAGGGGGAAGGAAGGAGGAGAGGGGGGAAGGAAAGGGGGCGCCCCCCTCCTAGTCCAATTCGGACCAGAGGGAGAGGGGGCGCGCGGCCCACCCTGGCCGTCCCTCTCTCTTCCCACCAAGGCCCATGTGGCCCATTAACTCTCCCGGGGGGTTCCGGTAACCCCCCCCCCCCTCGGCATTCCGGTTTTCTCCGAAATCACCCGGAACAATTCCGGTGTCCGAATATAGTCGTCCAATATATCAATCTTTATGTCTCGACCATTTCAAGACTCCTCGTCATGTTCATGATCACATCCGGGACTCCGAACAAACTTCGGTACATCAAAATATATAAACTCATAAAGAAACTGTCATCGTAACTTTAAGCGTGCGGACCCTACGGTTCGAGAACAATGTAGACATGACCGAGACACGTCTACGGTCAATAACCAATAGCGGGACCTGGATGCCCATATTGGTTCCTACATATTCTACGAAGATCTTCATCGGTCAGACCGCATAACAACATACGTTGTTCCCTTTGTCATCGGTATGTTACTTGCCCGAGATTCGATCGTCGGTATCCAATACCTAGTTCAATCTCGTTACTGGCAAGTCTCTTTACTCGTTCCGTAATACATCATCTCGCAACTAACTCATTAGTTGCAATGCTTGCAAGGCTTAAGTGATGTGCATTACCGAGAGGGCCCAGAGATACCTCTCCGACATTCGGAGTGACAAATCCTAATCTCGAAATATGCCAACTCAACAAGTACCTTTGGAGACACCTGTAGAGCACCTTTATAATCACCCAGTTACGTTGTGACGTTTGGTAGCACACAAAGTGTTCCTCCGGTAAACGGGAGTTGCATAATCTCATAGTCATAGGAACATGTATAAGTCATGAAGAAAGCAATAGCAACATACTAAACGATCGGGTGCTAAGCTAACGGAATGGGCCATGTCAATCAGATTATTCAACTAATGATGTGATCCCGTTAATCAAATAACAACTCTTTTGTCTATGGTTAGGAAACATAACCATCTTTAATTAACAAGCTAGTCAAGTAGAGGCATACTAGTGACACTCTGTTTGTCTATATATTCACACATGTATTATGTTTCCGGTTAATACAATTCTAGCATGAATAATAAACATTTATCATGATATAAGGAAATAAATAATAACTTTATTATTGCCTCTAGGGCATATTTCCTTCACCCCCCTGCCCCCATATATAACGGAGGGAGGGAAGGCCGGCCGGCCTCTCTAGGCGCACCAAGGGGGAGGAGGAATCCTCCTCCTAGTAGGAGTAGGATTCCTCCTTTTCTAGTCCTACTAGGAGGGGGAAGGAAGGAGAGGGGGGGGGGAAGGAAAGAGGGGGCGCAGCCCCTCCTCTAGTCCAATTCAGACTAGGCCCATGGGGGCGCGCAGCCAGCCCTCGTGGCTTCTCCTCTTTTTCCCCTAAAGCCCACTAAGGCCCATATGTACTCTCGTATTCCCGTAACTCCCCCGGTACTCCGAAAAATACCCGGATCACTCGGAACCTTTATGATGTCCGAATATAGTCGTCCAATATATCGATCTTTATGTCTTGACCATTTCAAGACTCCTCGTCATGTCCCCGATCTCATCCGGGACTCCGAACTACCTTCGATACATCAAAACACATAAACTCATAATACCGATCGTCACCGAACGTTAAGCGTGCGGACCCTACGGGTTCAAGAACTATGTAGACATGATCGAGACATGTTTTTGGTCAATAACCAATAGTGGAACCTGGATGCTCATATTGGCTCCCACATATTCTATGAAGATCTTTATCGGTCAAGCCGCATAACAACATACGTTGTTCCCTTTGTCATAGGTATGTTACTTGCCCAAGATTCGACCGCCGGTATCTCAATACCTAGTTCAATCTTGTTACCGGCAAGTCTCTTTACTCGTTCCGTAATGCATCATCCCGCAACTAACTCATTAGTTACATTGCTTGCAAGGCTTATAGTGATGTGCATTACCGAGAGGGCCCAGAGATACCTCTCCGATACTCGGAGTGACAAATCCTAATCTCGATCTATGCCAACCCAACAAACACCTTCGGAGACACCTGTAGAGCACCTTTATAATCACCCAGTTATGTTGTGATGTTTGATAGCACATAAGGTGTTCCTCCGGTGTTCGGGAGTTGCATAATCTCATAGTCATAGGAACATGTATAAGTCATGAAGAAAGCAATAGCAACATACTAAACGATCAAGTGCTAAGCTAACGAAATGGGTCAAGTCAATCACATCATTCTCTAATAATGTGATCCTGTTAATCAAATGACAACTCATGTCTATGGCTAGGAAACTTAACCATCTTTGATTCAACGAGCTAGTCAAGTAGAGGCATACTAGTGACACTCTATTTGTCTATGTATTCACACATGTACTGTTTCCGGTTAATACAATTCTAGCATGAATAATAGACATTTATCATGATATAAGAAAATATAAATAACAACTTTATTATTGCCTCTAGGGCATATTTCCTTCAATGTTAGCCCTGAGGAATTTGATAGTCAAATTTCTGACCGCTGCTGTGCTATGCGCCAGCTGTCCCAAAATATCTTACCCACCTAATGGTCATATCATTGAAGGGCATTTATGTCTTATCATGTCGGGCTGCTCCCTAGGCTATAAATAGCCGCCCCCTACAACCACTAGCTGGTTGGCTGCTCTGAGAGAAACTATCACTTGTCATTTGAGAGCATTCCATCCTCCGAGGACTTTGAGCGAAAATCATCAAGTGAGGAAACCCAAACTCAAACACCTTCAAACCCAAAGTGATTGAGCATCACTGAAGAGATTGATCCTGCGTGGATCCGACGCTTGTTACTTTTGAAGACTGTGCATCTTTCAGACGGTTAGGCGTCATGGTCTGAGCATCCACGAGGAAATTGTGGATCGCCGAGTGACCGAGTTTGTTAAGGTTTGGAAGTCACCTGAAGACTTACCACGAGTGATTGGGTGAGGTCTGTGTGACCTTAGCTGAAGGAGAATACGGTGAGGACTGTGTGTCCGGGACTGTGTGTCCCCAGGTTTAAATACCTAGTCGTTCCAACCAGACATACGACTGTCACATCAGTTGGAACTGATCAATCAAATCATTGTCTTCATCAAGCCAACTGGTTCTGTTTCCTTAACTCTTCCATTTCCTCATTACTGTGTTGCGTACTTGTTCATTTCTATTTGAAGACTTTGACTGAAGACTTTCTCAATTTTCTCAGTTCAATTTTCTTCACTCTGTTTGTCTTTATCTTGTTTATCATGTGTTTATGCTTTCTGTACTCCGTGTTTGTTTTCATTTCATCGTGATAACCATGCTTATGTTTTGTTATGTTTGCATCTGAGTACTTATTCCGCTGCAAGTAGTTCTTCGCTTAGGAATTTCACCCTGAAATCCTCAGTGAAGAATTCATAAAAATCGCCTATTCACCTCCCCTCTAGTCGATATAACACACTTTCACATAGGGCTAATTTGCTCGGACCAAAAAAGACTCACATCAAGTGCTAAGTCAGTGAATTAAGTAGCAAAATCAATGACTTGACTGTCCAACCAAAATGCCCCGTGTTTCTTTGCACTTGATAAATTACCCCCGCCAACTGATAAATACCTCATATGAAGAGTAAAATCAATATAATGTTGCCACAGACACGACAAATTTTGAATGATTTTCATATGATGCATCACATCAATCTGTTTATGCGTACATCAAACCAGATAGCACCGTTCAATATTCCATCCGTCGAAAGTTCGGACGAGCAACTGTCGTCCACACCATAGTTTCAACATCAATATTTAGTACTACTCCGTCCCGTAATGTAAGACCTTTTTTAATACTAGTGTAGCGTTAAAAAACGTCTTACATTATGAGACGGAGGGAGTATTTTTACAGCACCATCAACCTTTAGTTAATTACTTTTTTGACAATAAACCTTTAGTTAATTCTATCTCAATTAGAGATAATTTTTGAAATAAACCTCAATTAGAGATGGAAAAGGACAAATTTGCCCCTGGCTGAAAACAACGCACGCACGCACGCCGCTTTCCTTGTCCCGCTCGACTGCTCCGCCGCCGCCGGAGCTCCGCCCTCCCGTCCGCCGGTCGTCCCCAGCCCCCCTGTCGACCCTCCACAGCTCGATCCCATCCCTCTCTACCATATCCTCCGCGCGGCCCCTTCCCGCCCGGCCTTATCCTGCATCGCCGCCGTCCTTGGAAGCGATGGCGGCGGCGGCGGCAGGAGTCGCTGGGGAGTCGTCGGGGACGAAGACGAAGAAGCTTAAGATTGCTGTCATCCACCCCGACCTTGGAATCGGTACGGACCCCTCATCCTCCTCCTCTCACCACATCCGATCGCTAGATGCAGTTCGTCTGAATCTGATGCCATGAGCTGGGAGGATCGAGTAGATCACGTGACTTCTTAAACTCGCCCAGCTAGAAGGTGGAGTCTCTGATTTCGTAGTGTTGATAGATTCTAGGAGGACGGTATCACTGAGCTTCTCCGCATGTCTAGGAGATCCCCAATTTCTGTACTACTCTCTCCGTTCCAAAATAGATGACTCAACTTTGTACTGTACTATTTTGGAACGGAGGGAGTAGATTCGAATAGGCTGGTGGTTGTTCAGGTGTAGTATAAGAGCACGGGAAGTGCTGTTTTCCTTTTCATACGAATTGGTGTTTGTAGTGATAGCTTATAATTAGCTTGCTCGAGGAGGCTAGGAGCAACTACACGACTTCAGTGTGGGATCGCACGCCAGCAATATGATACTTTCAGTTACAAAGCATGTACAGAAGCATTGCAGCAGGCGTGATATAGCATATGAACAATGTATGATAACACCTGTCATAGGATTTGAATAACACTTTTGATGTAGGTGGTGCTGAGAGATTGATAGTTGACGCGGCATGTCAGCTTGCTGCCCATGGGCACGATGTTCATGTTTTCACATCACACCATGACAGAAATCGGTGCTTTGAGGAAACAGTCTCTGGTAAATCTCTGAATTATATCTATGTTATATTTCGCTGAAAGCCTGATAGACCTGTTTCTTAAATTTATCCATATCTGAGTTGCAAGTATTTGTGTCAGACTTGATCTGGAGTAAATGTTCTACTCTATTTCCATCAGTTCCTGCAAAATGTCCCATACATAGTACTCCCTCCGTAAAGAAATATAAGAGCATTTAGATCACTAAATAGAGGGAGTATTTTTGTAATAATCTCACATGTATAGTATTGGGTATAATATTTTTGGTAAGGAATGCTTATGATGCGTGTATACAAGTTTTATTGGACTTCTCTGTCTGTTTTCCAGGTACATTCCCAGTTACAGTATATGGAGATTTCCTGCCTCGTCATGTGTTTTACCGCTTTCATGCTGTCTGTGCTTATCTTCGCTGCATTTTTGTTGCACTCTGCGTGCTACTTTGGTGGCCCTCCTTTGATGTCATATTGGTAGACCAGGTTTCTGTTGTGATTCCACTACTTAAACTAAAGGCATCATCAAAGGTACTTATCTCTTATTTAAGTGATTCAGTGTGCTCTAATTGCAGCTATGTGCTGAGATATTTTTTTGTTGCATTTTCAGACAATTTTTTATTGCCATTTTCCTGATCTGTTGCTTGCACAACATACAACAATTCTTCGGAGGTTATATCGCAAGCCAATTGACATGATTGAGGAAGCCACGACTGGTATTGTCTTGGGCATCCGGAATTGTATCTATACTTATGTCTTGACTTTCCTTTAATTATATGTTGAGAGATCTACTGGCATCCTAATTGTTGCGGTTATTCTTTTTTGCATATATATTAGGTATGGCAGATTTGATTCTAGTCAACAGTAAGTTCACTGCAGCAACTTTTGCCAGGACATTTTGCAGTCTTCATGCTAGAGGAATCGAGCCTGGTGTTCTATACCCAGCGGTCTCCGTTGAGCAGTTTCATGAACCTCATGATTATAAGTAACTTCATGCTTGTATATCTCTTTGTGACTCATTTAGGTTCTATTCGTCCAGATTTTAGTATACAATAGCTGTCTCTCTCGTATTTTATCCTCGTTTGGTGTAGTGAAGCTGAACTGTCATCTTTCTGTCAGGTTGAATTTCCTCTCAATTAACCGGTTTGAGAGAAAAAAGAATCTTGGTCTAGCCATTTCAGCATTTGCTTTGCTCCGGTCAGTTGTTTCTAAGCAACCTGGTGATGCGCTGCTGGAAGCAAGCTTAACAGTGGCAGGTGATGTTTGTTTTATTTGTTATTTCCCCCTTTTATTCACAGGTTTAACCTTACTACATCTGAGTTATTAAACAATGTCAAGGGCCTCGGTGCCCAAGACAGCAGGACCTCGACTACGTAGTTCGTAGTCGCGGGGGATAGGAGCGCTAGGGTTTTTGCCTGGCTGCTCTATGATGCGGGAGGGGAAGATAGAAGGAAATAACTTTATTGCTTATCCCTAAAGGGTGCTAACTATCTGATATATAAAGGCCCCATGGGCTAATAACAAACTAGAAACCTATACGAAATAAACTAGTCTAGGAACTAATGTGCCCGGATCAGGACTCCTGTCCAGCCTGCGCCTTGCCTGATGCGGCCGTCGGCTGCTCCTGGCCGCGCGGCCCACGTCTGTAAGACGTGCCCCACATGACATCTCTCCCCCCCTCGACGAGCAGCTCGTCCTCGAGCTGAAAAGCGGGGTAGCGCTCGATGAAACTGTCAAGATCCTCCCATGTAGCTGACGAAGCTGCTTCACCCTTCCAGTGGACGAGTAGCTGGCGAACGCCGCGTGCTAGGCGCGCACGAGTCACGCGCTCTGGTTCTGGAACAGCCGCCCCGTTGTGGATCGAAGGCAATCCCGGCGGTGTAGTTGGAGGAATGCCGAAGAACTTCTTGAGGAGGCCCACGTGGAACACGTCATGGAGGCGCGAGCGCGCCGGAAGCTCAAGACGGTATGCCACGTCGTTGATCACTTCTGAAATGCGGTACGGCCCATAGAATCGTGGCTTGAGCTTGCCCCTGGTTGGCAAGTTGAGAGAGGACGCGGCGCGCTGTCGAAGGCGAAGCCAAACCCAATCGCCCACCTCATGCCGAATGTCCCGATGACGTCTGTCGTAGTAGGACTTATAGACCGCCTGTGCCTGTTGTAGACGATAGCGGACGTCCTCGATAAGTTCGTCGCGCTCAGCCATGCTCCTGGCCACTGCAGCCACCCGTGTGTCGCCGGGCTCGTAAGAGCGAATAGTGGGAGGGTCACGGCCATACACAAGCTTGAACGGAGTCTCTTGGGTTGCTGTCTGGTAGGCGGTGTTGTATATGTACTCAGCCCAGGGAAGCCACCGGAGCCACTGCTTGGGACGATCCCCGGTAAGACACCGTAAATACATCACAATGATCTTGTTAGCAGCCTCCGTTTGCCCATCCGACTGCGGGTGAAATGCGGACGTCATGTGCAGCTTTGTCCCCGTGAGGCGCATGAGCTCTTGCCAAAAAGCGGAGGTGAAGACGGGGTCGCGGTCAGAGACCATGGACTGTGGTACGCCGTGGAGACGAACAACCTCAGCGAAGAACACCTGTGCCACTGACTCTGCCGTGTATGGGTGGGCTAACGCCACAAAATGGCAATACTTGCTGAAGCGATCCACCACGGTGAGGATGACAGACTTCCCGCCTACTCGAGGAAGCGCTTCCACGAAGTCGATGCCGATGTCAGTCCACACGCCCGTGGGTACCGGCAGCGGCAGGAGCAGCCCAGCAGGGTGCAAGTGCTCGGACTTGTACCGCTGGCAAGTACCGCAAGTGCGGATGTACTCCTGCACCGTCTTGCGAAGGTTAGGTGCGTGGAAATCGCGGCGAAGACGATGCAATGTGCGCAGGACACCTTCATGCCCATCATCGTGCACGGCACTGAGAATCTCCTGGAGTAGCGGGGATGACGGCGGAATGTAGAGGCGGCCGTTGAAGGTAACGAGGCCGTCGGAGAGCGCCCAAGGCTGTTGCCGCGCACCTGCCGTGATATCCTCCCGCAGTGCGACGAGCGCCGGATCAGTGGACGTCGCTTGTCGGAGGCGATTGATGAAGTCGAAACGAGGCCCTGAGACCGCCATGATCGTCGTCTCCTCCGTGTCACGGCGGGAAAGTGCATCCGCCACCGTGTTGGTACTACCTGCCTTGTACTCCACCGTAAAGTCGAATCCCAGGAGTTTGCCAACCCAATGATGCTGCGGGATGGTGGCCAAACGCTGGTCAAGCAGAAATTTGAGGCTGTAATGATCCGTTTTTACCACAAATTGACGCCCCCATAGGTACGGCCTCCAATGGCGAATCGCGAGCACCAGGCCGATGAGTTCCCGTTCATACGCTGCCAGGGAACGGTGACGTGGCGCGGCTGGCCGGCTAAAGAAAGCCACCGGGTGGTGGTCCTGAAGAAGGACGGCCCCGAAACCGTACGTCGATGCGTCACACTCGACGATGAACGGCCGTGTAAAATCCGGTAACGCGAGGACGGGAGCCGTGGTGATTGCCGTCTTGAGGGTGGTAAAAGCTGCTGCCGCCTCCGGTGACCAAGAGAAACCATCCTTGCGAAGGAGGGCCGTCAGGGGCGCGGCAACCACGCCAAAGTCCTTGACAAACTTGCGGTAGTACCCCGCAAGGCCGAGAAAGCCTCGAACCGCGCGCGCCGAGCGTGGTTGCGGCCAGTCCGCTACTGCCTGCACCTTTTCCGGATCCATGGCCACGCCTGCAGCGGAGATGGTGTGACCCAGGTATGCGATTGATTCAACGGCGAACGCGCATTTGGAGCGCTTGACGAAGAGCCGGTGCTGGTGCAGGACCGTGAAGACGGTGCGCACATGTCGGAGATGGTCAGCCCATGTCTCGCTGAAAATGAGGATGTCGTCAAAGAAGACGAGAACAAAACGGCGCAGGTATGGCCGCAGCAGATCATTCATGAGGGCCTGGAACGTGGCCGGCGCGTTGCAGAGTCCGAACGGCATCACCAGAAACTCGTAGAGGCCGTCATGAGTACGGAAAGCTGTCTTCGGGATGTCCTCCTCATGCATCCGCACCTGGTGGTAGCCGGAACGTAAATCGAGCTTGGTGAAGAAACGAGCGTGCCGTAGCTCGTCGAGGAGTTCGTCCACCACCGGAATCGGGAACGCATTCTTGACAGTAATGGCGTTCAGGGCGCGATAATCGATGCAGAAGCGCCAGGACCCGTCGGCCTTGCGGACCAGCAGTACCGGGGACGAGAATGCGGAACAACTCGCACGGATGATACCTTGGGCGAGCATGGTGGCGCACTGACGCTCCAGCTCGTCCTTGTGCGCGGCCGGGTATCGATACGGACGGACGGCCACCGGGGCGGAACCAGGTAGCAGGGTGATGCCGTGATCGCGGCTGCGGGGCGGTGGCATGCCGGAGGGGTCGGCGAAGATGCCGTCGAACTCGGTGATGATGGCGTCCAGGAAGTCGTGGCCGCTGCATGATTTTAGGGCTGGCCCGTCCGGTCCTGCAATGCCGTGCCAGCACACCCGATGGCCCCGCCGCCAGAATGTCATGGAGAGGGCTCGGAAATCCCACAGGATCGGTCCGAGCGACGCCAGCCACTGCGTGCCCAGGACGATGTCGTAGCCCGCGAGCGGCAAGGCGAGGAAATCCTCCGCGAACTCCTCGTGGCCGATGCGGAAGGGCACGACGCGGTACGCGCCCTGGCACGGAACGCGCTCGCCGTTGGCCACCGTGACGCGCATCTTCTCTGTGGTGGGGGGCGGTAACGTAGCACGAGCGGCCGCCTCTTCGGCGATGAAGTTGTGGGTGGAGCCTGAATCGATCAGGGCGAGGAGGGAGACACCTCCGAGAGTAATCTGCATCTGCATGGTTTCACTCGTGCGCACGCCGGCGATCGCGTGGAGCGAGATTTGAGGGTCGGCCCGCGATGCATCATCAGTGGCGGAGGCCGCGTCGTCGTCGTCGTCGTCCGGCGCTAAGTCGAGGAGAAAGATGCGCTGGCACACGCGGTTGTGGCCCCTGCCAAACTTCTCGTTACAGTTGAAGCAAAGGCCCAGGCGACGGCGTTCCTCCATCTCTGTCTGGGAGAGACGCTTGATGGGGCGTCCGTCCGGCAGATTGTGGCCCTGCTGAGGTGCGGCTGGTGGGGCCGGAGCGGGGGGCGCGAGGCGTGGTCCTGGTGTCGGCAGGATGCCCTTCTGTGGAAAACGCACCGGTGGCGCGGCGGAAAGCGCGCACTGGTCGCGCAGCTCCAATTTGCGGGCGAGGCTCATGGCGACGGCGAGGGACTGTGGGTTATGGATCTCCACGTCGAGGCTGAGGGGTGGCTGGAGTCCCGCGGTGAAGATCTGCACTTTCTGTGTCTCGGATAAGGTGCCTGCCCGGGGAAGGAGTGCCTCAAACCGCTCCTGGAAGTCGACGACGGACGTCGTGCGTTTGCACGCCATTAGTTCGCCCAGCGGGTTAGCGCGCAGCGGTGGCCCGAAGCGGAGATTGAGCAGCTCGGAGAAGCGGCGCCACGGAGGTGTGCCCTCGTCTCGCTGGACCTGCATATACCATAGTTGGGCAGGACCCTCAGATTGTAGGACGCCATCCACACCTTCTCCTCCTCGGCGATCCGTTGTTGATGGAAGAAGGACTCGCATCTGTTGATGAAGGCGAGCGGATCAGACTTGCCGTCGAACTTGGGGAAGTCCATCTTCTGGAACCTGGGCGGCCGATCATTGTGGTGCTGCCCATCATGGGCGGCGGCAGCGCTGGACGAAGAGGAGGACTTGTCCTTCTGGAGTGCGGTGACGGACGACTGCAGGGACATCACCGTGGCCGTCAAGGCCTCGATCATCTTAGCCAGATCTGTGGTGGTCGGTTCTGCCATGCCGGAAGTGACCGAGGCGGCAGCGGATTGTGGCGATGTCGGGGAGCTGGGCGCGGACACAGGGGGGAAAGCGGCCGGCGGATGGAGCGTGGACGAGGAGGAGGATCGCCTGGAACCTGATACCAAGTTGTCAAGGGCCTCGGTGCCCAAGACAGCAGGACCTCGACTACGTAGTTCGTAGTCGCGGGGGATAGGAGCGCTAGGGTTTTTGCCTGGCTGCTCTATGATGCGGGAGGGGAAGATAGAAGGAAATAACTTTATTGCTTATCCCTAAAGGGTGCTAACTATCTGATATATAAAGGCCCCATGGGCTAATAACAAACTAGAAACCTATACGAAATAAACTAGTCTAGGAACTAATGTGCCCGGATCAGGACTCCTGTCCAGCCTGCGCCTTGCCTGATGCGGCCGTCGGCTGCTCCTGGCCGCGCGGCCCACGTCTGTAAGACGTGCCCCACATGACAAACAATATCAGAATATTAACCACTGGCCACCGTTTTCTTTCATTTCTCATGCTGAAGGTGGGTACGATAAGCGTCTCAAAGAAAACGTTGAATACCTTGAGGAGCTCAAAAGATTGGCAGCGACTGAAGGTGTTTCTGAACATGTTAAATTTGTGACATCTTGTTCTTCAGCTGAAAGAAACGAGCTTCTGTCCAACTGCCTTTGTGTGTTGTACACTCCAAAGGTAAACAACGCCTACCACCATTTGTGTAAGACTTTTATCAATCTAAGCAGATTATTCTAATTCAGCCTACATGTCGTACACTACTACGTCCAGGACGAGCATTTTGGCATTGTTCCTCTTGAAGCCATGGCAGCATACAAGCCTGTAATCGCATGCAACAGCGGCGGTCCAGTGGAAACAGTGGTGAATGAAGCGACAGGTTTTCTCTGCGATCCCTCCCCCATTGAATTTTCCAAAGCCATGGTGAAGTTTGTGGGCGATCACGATCTAGCGGTCCGGATGGGCAAGCAAGCACGCGACCGCGTGGTGCAGAAATTCTCGACCAAGACGTTCGGCGACCTCCTGAACAGCTATGTCCTCAATGTCTACCATCAGAGGATGGAGTGATCTGAGTTCGGTGTCGGCAGCGCCAAATGGAGGCCTTTTGAGTAGCACATTAACATCATCCTTTTTTTTATCCTTGTGACTTGTGAGTTCTGACTTTGATGCACACATTTGGAGGCAAGTTAGCATGGTCTTGCATGGTGATGGCGACTTTGTATTATTGGCGACTGATGAACTGATTTCTCTGTCGATCTGTGTATTCTCTCGGATATTCATGCGGCCAAGCTCATAAATAAGGGTTTGACCGGTCAAATCTGAACAGTCGGCATCAGTTCTCACTTGCAAGCGGCACCTGTGTTAAGAACGATGTTTGAATGGAATCTTGTTGGTCATGGTAGCTGTGCCAATTATTTCCTGATGGAGCCCCTTTTGTTAATTCGGTGAAGGATTGCGATTCATCCAACCACCGTATTTCTCCAGGGTTCTGCAGCCATACGTTTTTGGGAAATGTTGGCCTGAATGCGAAAACAAGCAAATCTGATCCAGTGTCAAAATGCTGTGTGCTGAACCAAAAAGTTAAACTATGATGGGTGTCTTCTCGAGGAGAAACACTCGAGTGTGAACAAGCAAAGTAAAACCCCTCGATCTGCAATGTCAACGCGGTTCTGTCAGCGGCAAGACGTTGCTTCCGCTCAGAGGGAACTGGGTTTGCGAGGTCAAAAACTGTAGGAAAGAACCCAGAGTCTACGGCCCGGAGTATATATTACTACCACAAATGTGAGTTCCTGCAACTCACCAGCGAGCGAACAATACCAAATGTCTGACAGTGTCATTAGTATAGTAGTAAATAACTTTGTTAACCCCCTAGCCCTAGGCCGGTGACGGTGACGATGAGGACGCGTTCATTTGTTTTCCATATCGGATTCGTCAACGGACCTTAGCAGCTTCTTGATGATCGCTTGATCAGGAGCAGCTGTGCTACGTGCTGATTGCGGCGTTTGTTCAGAAAAAAAAAACAGGGGAAATGCGGGGCGGTCAAACAGGGGAAATGCGGGCCGGGCTGGACATCACGGCGTGCTGCACGTCGGATCGGCAAGTGGCTGTAAACTAGGCGTCGTAGTACTCCCTTCGTCCGAAAATTTAGATACATCCCCTTTTATTCATTTTGATAACAAATATTTTCGGACGGAGGGAGTAATAGATACATCCCCTTTTATCCATTTTGATGACAAGTATTTTCGGACGGAGGGAGTACGTATTACAGATGATTATTCATGTGCAAGTTGGATTAGAGCTATTTTCAGACACGGATTTGGTGCGAGTTTTGGTTTGTGCCTTGGAATTTTGTGGATTTCGCTCAGTGGTGATGCACTAATCTATTAGTGGACAGCTTCAGGCCAACCGATTTTGGGCTTGCGTTTGCAGGATAAAAAAACATAGTAGAGCAGCCAAGCGACCCTTTGCATCCATCCATCCATGACCTATGCTCCCAATACATTATGCATTTTCTACAACAAGTTGTGATGGTTAAAAGCAATTGATCTGCTTTGCAAATTGAGGTGAGCTGATGACGAGCCACTTGCTAATGGACTGCACAACCGACAGATTACCTGTGATGAAACAGATCTTCGTGACTGATGCGTTGATAAGCCAGTGTTTTGGTTGAGACTGTACTTGTTTGCTCGGCGTCTTGTTCTGCTTGCAGTGTTTCTGATTTCAAGAGTGGGCAGGCAGACAGTGATGACCGGGAAAGATACCGTAATGACACCACTCCCACCTAAACCGCGAAAGAAGGCAAGAGAGTTCATGAAATTTGGCTTGTAGTATCTTGGCGTCCATAATGCTTTATCCTCGGCGCACATGGGGAATTGTTTGGGTGGGATTTAGCATCAGCGAGTGTGGATAAACTTTCACCGTGGGTTACTACTGAAACATTTTCTTTTGCCGAAAACTGAACCATTTACTGTACTACTAGTTAACTTCTGTATTAAGATATATTTTTCTCGAATACGCACGAGTGTGCGTATCATATATTAGAGAAGAAAGGGGAAGAGCCCTCCACAGTTATATTACATAATCACCGGCGTTTCGTCGCCATCCGCCTAAGCAATAAACCGACTACTCGCCATGTGCCCACTCCGGTGCCCCTATGAAGGCCGCTGCAAGGTCCCCTCTCAATATGCCCGCCTGCATCCAAGCTCTACTCTCGCTTCCTATTCGCTCCATAAGGCGGGTAACGCTTACATTCGCCCCGTCGAACACTATGGCGTTTCTGTGCTTCCATAGCTCCCACAGAGTGAGCAGACATACGGTGCGGATTGTTTTCGCGTTACGCCCAATCGAGCCGTGCCTTGTGCACCAGTCCTGCAGTGTCTCTCCTGCCTGCGGCGCACCAGCTGGCATGCTCAAGGCCGTGAAGATGCGGGACCAAACCTCCCGCGCCAGCACACACTCCACAAGTAGGTGCCCGATCGTTTCGTCGTGCTGATCACAAAATGGGCAGGCGTCCTGGTGTGGTAGCCCTCGCCTCGCCAATCTGTCCGACGTCCAGCACCTGTTCATGATTGCTAACCATGCAAAGAAACGGCATCGGAGTGTAGTCTTCGAACGCCAAGTGAAAGCCGCCGTGGGGGACACCTGTCGTCCGGCAAATCTTGTCGCGTAGGCCGACCGGGCCGAGAACTCGCCACTCCTTTCCCAAGACCAGGAGAAGGAGTCCACAATTTCCTCCTGGAGCTGCACCGCCCCAATCCTGTGCCAGATGTTCATATACTCCTCGAGTCCGGCCATGTCACCAATAGGCCCTATGTTCGTGGCCCACAGGCCGTGTGCGACGGCCTCAAATACTGTCCGTGTCCCTCTGATCCTTGTCGTGACCGAGCTATATGCGCGCGGTGCGAGCTCTTGAATCCAATAGCCGTCGAGCCAACGATCCTCCCAAAAAAGCGTGTCGCGCCCGTTCCCAACAGTCGCTCTTGCTGCTGCCTGAAAAAGCTGCTTGGCCTCCTTTGGCACTGAAAAGGAGAACTTCGCCCAGGGCCTGTCGCGATCCACTCTCTGTAACCATAACCACCTGGTTTGTAGCGCCACATTCGTCCAGGCCAAGTCGGGGATGCCAAGTCCACCGGACCACTTGGGCGTGCAAACCCGGTTCCAAGCCACCGCACAGGCGCCTCCGCCTGCATCCGCCTTGCCGGCCCACAAGAATCCTCGGCAAATCTTTACCATCGCGGCGATGGTCTTCGGTGGCAAGCCAAGAGCCAGCATGGAATGGATCGGTATGGCAGATAGCACCGATTGTACCAGTAATGCACGGCTGCTCTTGGGTAGGGTCGCCACCTTCCAGTGTGGCAGGCGCATGGCCAACTGATCCACAAGCCCTTGCAGTTGCGCCGTCGTGAGCTTCCTGAGAGAGAGCGGGAGGCCCAAGTACTTGCATGGAAAGGCAGCGGCAGGGCACCCAAGTGTGTCGCACACAAGAGTCAGCTGCTCCTCAGAGCATCGGATGGGAAGTGCTGCGCTTTTTGACATGTTGACAAGCAGACCGGCAGCTTGACCGAAGGTGCGCAGGATCAAATCACAGGCTGCCAAGTCCCTCCGCTCCGGCCTGATGAAGATGGTCACATCATCCGCAAACATGGAAAGCCGCTGCCGCAGTCCACGACGTGCCAGGGGGGTGAGGATGTCAACTGTCGTGGCCTTGAGGAACAGCCGGTGCAGCGGTTCCATGCACAAAATGAATAGCATTGGGGATACCGGGTCCCCCTGGCGGAGGCCGCAGCAGTTGAAGATCGTGTCACCGGGCACCCCATTCATCGCAATCCGTGTGGTCGACGTGGAAAGAATGCCACAAATCCAAGCTCGCCATCTTCCTCCAAAGCCCATGTGCTCCAGCACTTCCAGTAGGAACGGCCATTGAATGGTGTCGAAGGCCTTAGAGATGTCCAACCTCATGAGCACCGTGGGCTCCTGCAAGGCGTGCAGGCGCCTAGCCGTGCACTGAACCAACATGAAGTTGTCATGGAGAGACCGCCCGCTTACAAACGCACTTTTATGATTGCCCACGAGATGCGGTAGTTCCGCCGCCAGCCTTGTTGCCAGGACCTTCTCGAAAATCTTGATTGCCCCATGAATGAGGCTCACCGGTCTATAGTCCTTAAGCTCCACCGCCCCCATCTTCTTGGGCAGAAGGTGACTATCGCCTTATTGATTGAAGGCAGCCCCCACATGTCTCCACAGAAAAAATGGTCCATCGCCCGCATGATGTCGTCCCGTATAATATGCCAACACGAGGCATAAAAGCGCCCCGTAAATCCGTCCGGTCCCGGTGCCTTATCGAGTGGAATCCCTTTCACCACTTTCTCCACCTCCTCGTGTGTGAACGGGGGCAAGGTGCGAGAGGTCACGCACCGGCAATCCAAAAGTATCCATGTTCAGTGCAAAATCTCTCTCCGGGGCCGACGCAAAGAGCCTGGAATAATACGCGTCCACTTCCTCCGCAATCTCGTCCTGACCGGATAGCATGCGGCCGTTCGCTTGCAACGACAAAATGGCGTTCTTTCGCTGCCTATGGCACGCCTACCGGTGGAGATATGCCGTGTTTGCTTCCCCATCCCTCAGTTGCAGCATCCGGGATCTCTGCCTTGCAATCATACGTTGCAAAGAAGCAAGACCGAGCAGCTTCCTCTTCAACACTCTGTGTAAGCCGTGCTCCTCTGTCGATAGTATTCTATTATCCATGGCTTGATCCAACCTCGCAATGACCTCGAGGGCGATCAAGGTTTGCAGCTTAGCGTTACCAATCCACTTATCGCTCCATCGCTGAAGGGCCTTGGAGGTGGCCCGCAGTTTATTGTCCAACGCGACAAAAGGGTTCCCCGTCCCGGGCACCGAATGCCAAGCCATGTCGACTACGTCAAAGAATCCCTCCGCCTTTGGCCAGAAGGCCTCAAAACGGAACCTCCTGCCCATCGTGAAGTCCGCGTGTAAGTCCATCAGCAAGGGGCAATGATCGGACACAGCCGATCCCATCGCTGTAAGCAAGCATGCGGGGTGCAAATCCTCCTAGCAGCTAGATGCGAAGACGTGGTCAATCTTCTCGAGCGTGGGTCGCTGCCTTTCATTCGACCATGTGTACCTTCTCCCATTCAAGTACATCTCACGCAGCTCCAGTTGGTTGAGCTTAGTTCGAAACCTTGTCATCATCCTGTGGTTTACCACATCGTTGCTCTTGTCCTCGGGGTTAACCAAGAGGTTAAAATCCCCGACCATCGTCCATGGGCCAGCATGCAAGTCGCGTATCTCCACCAGCTCCCGCATGAATTCAACCTTGGCCTCGCTTCCCTGAGGCCCATACACACCGGTGAGCCACCATTCGCCCCCCTTGATCGGCTTAACTAGGGCCGTGAGTGTGTTGTTCGTCCGGTGCGGGTTTGACACCGCCACCACGGTGGCGTCCCATGCAATCAAGATGCCACCCCGTGTACCCACCGCAGGAAGGTAGACGAAGTTCTCCATTCTATTACCGAGGCAATGCCTAACTAGTTCCGGGGATACAACCTCCATTTTGGTTTCCTGAAAGCAAACGACGCCCGGGTTGGCCATAGCCACTACTTGGAGAATAGCGTTCCGCCATGCCGGGGAGTTCAAGCCCCGCACATTCCACACAAGCATTTTGTATGGTTGTATAGCCATCACAAAGGTCCACGGACCACCAAGGCTGGCAGTCAATGCCCTGCCTCCACCGGCTCATCCTCCTCTTGCATCGGCAAGATGGATGCGCCCCACCCAAACAGGGCGAGGATTGCGGCGATCTGCTCGCTAGTGAGCTGCTTGGAGAAAAGTTCCGCATACATGAGTAGAGTCTCATCCGTAATCTCCTCGCATTCGTTCGCCAAGCAAAGTCTTCTCATCAACACTCTCTGTTGCTTGGACACCGCAGACCCTTTTCTCACGCCCCTGGCCAGATGTGCACTCCTCCTCGGGTTAGAAACTGGCCTCCTCCTCCTTCGTGGCCTCTTCAAGTTCACCGCTGGCTCACGGCTTGCTGGTCGCGCGAGAAGGGGGGGTGAGCGTGCGACGTATCTCCTCGCAAAACTGGTTCAGCTGCTCCTGGTGCGGCACTTCCAACCCGCGAGACCCCACAGCGCCCTCGCCAGGTGCGTCCCGCGGCGAGATCGGCGATAGACTGACACGTAGTCACGTCCATGCATGCATCCACCATGGGCCCTACCATGTTGCTACCCATAGGAGAAAGCTCCCCAAGCCCCAAGGCGGAGGTGGCCCCGGAAAGGCCAGGCAGGCCAGACAAATCCTCCCCATCCTTGTATTGGTCCTCGGGCGGGAGGCGCGTGGGGTCATGGATAGACGTGGGGACGAGGACAGGGTTGTCCTGCAGCAGTAGGTTCCCAGGACCCAATCCGGACTGACCCAGGCGAATCAATGTTGGTGTTGCTGCCCGACACGGGATCCGGTGCCAGACAGTCCCATTCCACCTCGCCCTCCGATTGGGCCGCAGCCACGCCTTCCAACCTCTGACGGAAAGGAACATAGGATCCAGTGCGCACAGGAGTCCTATCCCCAGCTGTCGGTTGGCCCACCTCTGTTCCGGAAGCAGGAGACGACGTAGGCGATTGGACCGTGCCCAATCCCGAAGACGACTGGTCTCCCAACCTGCCCAGCGCGCCTGCCACGTGGCGCTGCACAAGTGGCCCGCAGACGCTTTCCGCAGTGGCAGCCGGTCCGGACGCAGGCTGTGGCCCCACCTGTTCCCTCTAATCCACCGTACCTTCCATCGGACCAATTTGAATCTCCTGCTGCCGCACCGGCGGAGCAGAGCCGGCCGATGAGCGCGCCGGCAGGGACGCGTCCCCGGATCTCTGCCCTCTCCTCGAGCCTGCGCGCCGCCCACCTCTGGACCGCAAGCGGCCACGGCGACCTGGACGACCGGAGTCATCCTCAGAGTCTGCGCCCTCTGATGGCGGCGGCGAATCGGGAGGCGCGAACCACGGGGTCACCGACGGCGCCTCCTCGAAGATGTTTTTCGATGAACAGGGTGCGTGACTGGATGCATATATAGTTAACTTAGGCATTAAGATATTTGAATTTTTCAAGAAATGCGCTTTATTATATTACAATTTATGCAATGTTCCGCTCGCCATTAAGGAATTCGTCTTTAGAGGAGTTGAGGATCCGGCTGGAAAATTTGAATAGGAAAACGCCCGGTCATAGTCAAAGGAAACGCTCAACCGCTCTCTCGACTGAACTTAACAATGAACGGAGCAAACATAAGAAGAAATGGAGCTGGATCAGGAATAATTTAACACTAAAAAACCTGCTGCCATCACCGGCCACCTCCTCATCTTAACAACTCCAACCTGCATCTCAAGGTTTTCAACCCTAGAAAATAAAAATCAAGGCTCCTCGAAAAGAAAAGGATAAGTAACAGCAGAAGAAGTAAACATTTCATCTTCCTCTTGTTTCTGGCAACTTGGTAAGCGGCATCGATCATAATTGACACCAAGTCGTTGGTAATTTTCCGCTCTAACCGACGGGCTGTTGGCCGGGTTGCTTTGCTTCAGTCGACGCCCATCGAATCCATGCATGTGGCTAAAAGTCCCGTCAAAACGCCGAAGGGTTACCGCTGGGCGTGAGACGGAGTCTCTGGCTGAAGATCGTGGCAGCAACCCATTTCGTCGCGCCACCTTTATCTTTAATTTTTAGTTTTATATATACAAACATATTTGCCAACCTTGCACTCAATACATATGTGTAAGCATCGCCTACCATTCTGGCCCTCTGACCATTGACTCCGGGGTATTATTATACGCGCACACGATCCACAGAAATCAAACCGATAAGGTGGGAATACCGCGAGCTGCTCGGTTCAAGAGGATTTTAAATTTTAAGTCTGTGACGACGCAGTGCATAATTTATGATATGCAGTTTGATTGGAGAGAGTGGATGCCTCATTCAGAACTACTGCTGCACAAGTGCACATGGATTAGTTCTACGGGCTACGTACGGGCTAGCTTGCATGACTTCAGCAGTACGCATGCGCAGGTTGCAGTTGCAGATAGGTAGTATAAAGCCAACATCCCTGTTATGTTCCCAGACAAACTGCATTTCATTTCAGGACAAAGAATTCAGGCCGCTTCATTGGCTGCTCGCTGCTGCGTGATTTGGCGCGTCGATCGAAGATCCATTCTACCTAGGCGATGGCCATGGAGGAGTCAGAGTCGCCCCAGCTGTTCCTGTGCCCGATCTCCATGGAGCTGATGGAGGACCCCGTCACGGTGTCCACCGGCGTCACCTACGACCGCCGGAGCATCGAGCGGTGGTTCTTCAAGTACGGCAAGACCACGTGCCCTGCCACCATGCAGCGCGTCGCCTCCCTCGACCTCACGCCCAACCACACCCTCAAGCGCGTCATCGCCTCCTGGCAGGACCGCGCCTCCACCTCCTCCTCCGGCCCCTCCAGCCCCGCGGACGCGCTCAGGCCGATGGCGCGGGAGCGGCTGCCGTCGGTGCTAGCCGGCATTGAGGGGACGCCCTTCAAGGTCACCGCGCTCAAGGGCCTCAGGCTCTGCATGGCCGGGGACCAGGCGGCGCGGGACGACTTCGTGGCCTGCGACGGCATCCAGGTGCTCGGCCGCGTCATGGCGCAGGCGCTGGCGGAGAGCGGCGCCGGCGGGGACTTCTCGGCCTTCCGGACGTGCGAGGAGGCCGCCGCGGTCCTCGCCACGCTCCCGCTCTCCGACGAGGAGTCGGTGGACCTGGTGCTGAGGCCCGAGTGCATGAGGCCCATGGTCGCGCTGGTCCAGCGCGGCAGCGCCGAGGCGAGGCTGCACGCCATGTCCATCCTCGCCAAGGTCTCCGAGGCCAGCGGCGCCCGCAACTGGACCGAGGACGTCGACGTCGACGACATGGTCAAGTCCCTCCTCGACCTGCTCTCCGACGGGGCCTCCTCCAAGCTCAGCTCCCGCGCGCTCGACGTGCTCATCGACGTCACGGCGCGCTCGCGCTCCAGGGGCGCCCGGCGCGGCAAGGGCGTGGTGGAGGTGGGCGCCGTGCGGGTGCTCGTCGAGCTCCTCCCGGAGGCCGACCGACACGTCACCGAGCGGGCGCTCCTGCTCCTGAAGCGGCTGTGCAAGTGCCCCGAGGGCCGGCTCGCGTTCGCGGAGCACGGGCTCGCCGTGGCGGCCGTGGTGCGGACCGTGCTGCGGGTGTCCGGCCTGGCCACGAGGCTGGCGGTCAACGTGCTGTGGCTGGTGTCGTGCGCGGCGCGGCCCACGGAGAGGGTGCTGGACGACATGGTGGCGAGCGGCGGCGTGGCGAAGCTGCTGGCGCTGCTGCAGGCGGACAGCTCGCCGTCGACCAAGGAGAAGGTGGCGAGGATGCTCAGGGTGCACGGCGCGTTCTGGAGGCAGTACCCTTGCATCCCCGCCGACCTCAAGGACTACCTCAAATTTCTCAAGTGACCTGTCTGCGTGCTCGATCAGTTGATCTGCAAGTGTACAGAGAAGTGAGGGGATGGAGTGAATATATTGTTTGTTAGGGAAGATTGAAATCCGATCCATGCGTTGAGCATGAGGATGTGTGTACAGATTAAAGGTTCAAAATTGAATTGATAGTGGTTTTTTGATCCACCCAGGGTTCCATCACTCATCAATTCCAGTTTGGCGGCATATCCTTGATTTGTATATAGTAGTTATATGTATCAAATGGTTATTCAAGTGAGTAATGACTTTGTTTGCTCAAGGCAAGGAGACTGCAGCTCACATAGACATGGTTCGGTTCTCCCATGCGATCTTTGTTAGGGTGACACTTGGGTGCACTCTCCTCTTTTGGTAAAATCAGTGAACTTGTGCACGATGGAAGTCCAAAAAATATACTTATCTAGAGAAATTCCACAACATTTTACACAAGATGCATTTACCATGTCATAAAATTTCATGCCTGCATTAGATTTACCATTGTGAAATAAAATGACGGAAGCAGTTGAATAGAAGAATGAATAGAAACATAATTTCGGGGACCTTATTGTTTTCTGATGGGTGATGGTAGGGTAAGATTTTTAGTTTATGTTTTGGTTCCCCGTTGTCGATGGTGAAGTGATGATGCCATAGTCGGCGTGGAAAAAGTCCTCCCTGTTTCGCCCTCGTTTTGTTTTGATGGTGCTTCTTGACATTGTTGGAAAGCGTGTTGAGGGTGGTGTGTTAGTTAGTTCTCCGTGTTGGGGGAGGGGTCTTATGCAAGTTTGTCTCGGTGTTGTTGTTTTGTGAAGCTAATGGCGCGTTGCCGGCATCGGTGTGTCTTGGTCCTTCGGCTCCAGTTTTGATCGACGAAGGTTGCTTGGTTTCAGCCTTGTCGAGGAGCATGTGAGAGTTGTGCCCCCCCTCCATCTTGGTCGTACCTGGGGCATTATACAAGCCCTCTCCGGTGTTTTCTTCTCCGGGGTGGCGATTTGTTACATAGAAATCGGTTGTCGGCATCTTCTGGTCTAGATGGATGACTTTTTGGTCACCACTTCTACAAGTTTTTAGGTTTAAACAAGTTTTCTCGGCTAAGAGGGAGACCCCGATATGTCAACAAGCTTTCCTCATCATGCACCGCCGATCGATGCGGGAGAGAAAACTTCGACACCCCAAAGAATTTGGATGTATTTTGTCCATTTCTGCAAAGGTGTTTTTAAGGGTATCTGTTACATAATATATGGCCTTTGACCTTTTTTGCCAAAAGAAGAGAACAATACAAACATAATGTGAACCTGCTAGCATTCGCATCAGATTTTTTCATTTTATGTTACTAAATGTGTGGGTCAAATACGAATTCAAAATTTGATGAGATGGTAGATATATCCTTTGTAGTACCGACCACCGAATTTTGAAGAACCTTTGTACGCTAATCCGACATGATTTTACCTAAATAGGTGAGGTCATACAAGTTGTAAGTGCATCTAGTGCCCCTTAGTGATTTTGGTGTATTGAAGGCTTATAGGTTAAGGGACTAATATGTTTGTGAGTGTACACAGACTCTATAAGTCAATGAGGAGTTTAATATTTATGATGAAAGTCGACCCCTAAAAATGTATGTCTTTAGCTGAAGACTTTGGTTCTCCTGAAGATTTTGAAAGTGAAGAAATTGGTCTGACCTTGAATACTTGGATACTCATGCGAGGATTATGAAGCGTGAAGACTTTTGTTTTCGTAGTTTCATTTTCTCTTTCTTGAGTCATAGGACACCGTACTGTTAAAGGGGGTCGAGGTAATACTAAGGAAACTGATTTCCAAGTGATGCTCATCTCAAAATCCTACACCTGCCCAATCCTTTCGAGTGAAGCCATTGGAAATCTCATATCACTTCAGTCAATTTCTTCAGTGACAGAAACGAAGATCTTCTGGTCTCTGAGGAATTTGTTCCAACTGAGGAGTTAGGAATTCGCCAGTGTGAATGGCCTACACAACGAGGAACATGATAGCCCTGAGGAATTTGAACCTCAAATATCCGACCGTTGTTGTGCTATGCGCCAGCTGTCCAAAAATATCTCCCACCTAACGGTCATATCATTGAAGGGCATTTATGTCTTATCATGTCGGGCTGCTCCCTAGGCTATAAATAGTCGCCCCCTCAACCACTAGCTGGTTATGCTTATACCTGCGTACTTATTCCGCTGCTAGTGTGTCGTTGCTTAGGAATTTCTTCACCTAGAAATTCCTCAATGACGAATTTGTAAAAATCACCTATTCACCCCCCTAATCGATATAACACACTTTCAATTGGTATCAGAGCAAGGTACTCCCTTGTTTTGTGTGATTTTGGTTTAACCACCTGGAGTTTTAGTTATGTCGACTACATGAATGATCAAGGTCTCGGCTGGGTGTCCTACCTTCGATGGGATGGACTACCCCTACTGGAAGAACAAGATGCGCATGCATCTTGAGGCAATTGATAACGGTCTCTGGTATGTTGTGAAAAATGGTGTTCCATCGGTCACTCCGTCTGTGAATGCTGCTGATGTGTAGAGATTAAAGCAACTCGATTCTCAAGCAAAGAATATCATATGTGGCCATCTGAGCAAAGGACAGTATGGCAGAGTGAGTGCTTTGGAAACTGCTAAGCTGATTTGGGACATGTTGTCCAAGGTCAACGAAGGAGTCTCTACTCAACGTGACTCCCGAGTTGATGTTCTTCGCAATCTCTTCAACCGCTTCAAAAGACTCGACAACGAAAATGTTCAGCAAACCTTCGATCGCCTCATTGACATCTCAAATGAGCTTCAAGCACTTGGTGCCACACTGACATCACCGACCATGAGGTGGTGAAGAAATTGTTGAGATCACTTGATTCCTCATTCGATACCCTTGCATTGATGATTCAAGAGCGAGCTGATTACAAGTCTCTTGATCCCGCTGATATCCTCGAGAGGCTAAACACTCATGAGTTCCAGCTTGCTGAGAAGAGAGACCTCTATGGACCGAGCTCTGGAAGATCACGCGTGCTGAAGGACAAGGCAGTCTCTGAATCTGAAGGTGAAGATTTCGGTAGCAGCCTTGGTGACCCTGAAGAACTGAGCCAGGAGCTAGCAATGCTCATGAAGAAATTCCAAAAGTTCTCTCGCTGTGGTCGCTTTGGAAAGTCTTCAAGGAGTGGTGATTTCCTCATCCCGTGACTACAAAAAGAGAACTTGTCACAAATGCAAGAAACATGGTCACTACATGTCTGAATGTCCTCTGTGGGAAAAGGAATCAAAGAATAAGAAGTACAAAGATGACGATTCTGATGACTCAAAGAATAAGAAGAAACCTTCAAAGTCCTCATCATCAAAATCTTCAAAGTCTTCATCTCACAAGAAGAGCAGTTCCAAGAAGGCACGGACATTTATTGGCAAGAAAATGGACTCTGAAGCTAAATCTGAGGAAAATGTGGAAGAGGAGGAATTTGAGGAGTCAGACTCTGGTGTGGCGAGCCTAGCCCTCGCTACTGCTTACGTCAGCAAGTCCATCTTCAACACTGAAGAAAATGACCTCCCCAACTCTGCTGACAAGAGCGTTGATGACTATGCTCCCACCTATTGCTTCATGGCAAAAGGCGCCAAGGTACTCAAACATTCCCCCTCTGAATCTAGTGAGGATGAGTCTGATGACAATCTCAAACCTAGCTATTCTAAACTGGCTAAAATTGCTGTTAAACAACAAAATGTTTTGGAAAAGATTCAAAATCTGCTAAACAAAAGTGATGACCTATTGGGTGAGGAATTGAATCTTACTAAGACCTTGACTGATAATCTTCAGAGACTTCAGTCTAGGTTTAACAACCTTCAAAATCATCATAACACTCTCTTATCTGATCATGAGAAGCTTTCTTATGAATTTCTTCAGAGAAAGCAATATCTTGAGAAGTTAAAAGTGAGATATGAAGATCTTCAGAAGGAAAACGATTCATTGCTTGCTCAACAGATCAGTTCCGCTCAGGAAGAATTTATTCCACCATGTCTGAAATGCATTGAGCGTGAATATGCTAATTCTTCACCTGAATGTTCAAATGCTTCTATTGCTGCAAATTCTTCAACTGTCTGTGGGGTCAAAAATTCCTCACCTGAGGATACCACAAGTATCACTGATGATAATGCAGGGTTCAAGGAATTGTATGTGACAGGCATATACAAAAGCCTCAAAGGGCATCAGACTCTTTGTCATGTGCTCAAAAAGCAGATCTTGAACAGGAACCCTAGAAAAGAGGGTATTGCCTTTGAGAGGAAACTCAATGCTGATGGGACCTACTGGAAACCTGAGCAGTACCCCAAAACCTCATAGGTTGCTGCGAAAGGACCTTTCATAGATCCATGCACATTATTTGGCTTTACTTGTGAATCTTCATATTCTTTTGACGAGTCATTTGACTCCAACTATAAACTGTTCAATAATCAGAATGGTGAAGTATTTGTTCGATATGTTGGAACTAGCTGCAGGAATGGTCCCCCTATGAAGAAAATCTGGGTTCCCAAAAGGTGCCTTGAAAATCTTCAGGAGAATGTCATCATGACACCACATATGAAGAAGAGGAACCCCATATCAAATTCTTCATATGGACCAAATTCTTCATCTGGATCAAATTCCTCAAGTGGATCCAAATCCTCATATGAACATCATCGTGCTAACACTTCTGTTTCGCAGGGAAAGTCTAAATGCTATGAATATGTGCATTATTCTTCAAACCATTATGTTCATAAGTCCTCGAAGAATTTCTCTGCTTATTCATATGCTTATCCTAACCCCTCTTCTATGAAATGAAGTGCGCTGGCTTCAATGCCATCTTTTTCTTATGGAGCTCGCAGAATGATGAACTCTTTGCCACCCCTTCAAATGTGGGTGGTGAAGAAAAAGAACTAATCTCTTATGCAGGGTCAAGTCTCTAGATGAACTAAATCATCTGAAGAATTTGCTGGAGACCTGAATGTGCTTGAATGGACGCGAGCTAATCATGAAGAAATGAATTACTCATCTCTCACGTCCTAATAATTGCTATATCTGTTACTACTGATGAAATTGATATCATATTCTTCACTGATGACGTATATGAGTTCGTAAGTTGCACTAATTCATCTGCAGGATGATCAACCCAAAGCTACTGAGTGGGTCCTCGACAGTGGATGTACAAATCACATGACCAGTGACAGGAACTTATTGATGGACACTGCTTTATCTCCTTCTCATCTGAAGTATATCACGTAAGCTGACAAAGGAAAAAGCAAGGTATTGGGTCTAGGTAGGGTTCCGGTCTCAAAGGATAGACACATGGACAAAGTCATGCTTGTCGATCCTTAGGATTCAACCTCATGTCTGTCTCAATGCTTTGCGATCTTGATATGGTTGTCGTCTTTGGCAAATATCGTTGCATTGTGCTAATGGAATCTGACAGTTCCAAAGTCTTCGAAGGCTTTAGGAGAGGAGACTTGTATATTGTTGATTTCTCTGCTGGACCACAACCTTCCACATGTCTACTTGCAAAATCTTTAGAAGGCTGGTTATGGCATCGACGACTTGGTCATGCTGGGACAAGGAACTTGCATACACTCGTGAAGAAGAAGCATATCATTGGCATTGAGGGTGTCAAATTCCTCAAAGATCATCTTTGTGGGGCTTGTGAGGCTGGAAAGATCACCAGAGCCAAGCATCCCTCGAAGACTATCATGACCACTTCTCGTCCCTTTGGATTACTTCACATGGATCTCTTTGGCCCTACTCATTATGCCATGTTCACTAGTTCTGCATCATTATATGGCTTTGTCATTGTTGATGATTATTCTCGTTACACCTGGGTGCATATCATCACTTACAAAAATGAAGTGCAGGAAGTCTTCAAACGATTTTCCTCAAGAGCATGTACGAACTTCGGTTTGAAGATAAAGCATATCAAGAGTGATAATGGAACTGAGTTCAAGAACACTGGTCTCGATGAATATCTTGATATACTTGGTATTACTCACGAGTTATCTGCTCCCTATACTCCTCAGCAGAATGGCGTCGTGGAGTGCAAGAACAGAACTCTTGTTGAGATGGCTCGCACCATGCTTGATGAATATAAGACTCCACAACGTTTCTGGCCAGATGCTATTTATACTACATGCCACATCATCAACAGGGTATATCTTCACAAATTCTTCAAAAAGACCTCATATGAACTCCTCACTGACAAGAAACCCAATGTAAGTTATTTCAAAGTCTTCGGTGCTTAATGCTGGATTAGAGACCCTCACCACCACTCTAAATTTGCACCGAAAGCACATGAGGGTTTTATGCTTGGTTACGGAAAGGACTCACACACCTACAGTCTTCAACACCTATTATCACAAGGTTGTTGAAACTGTAGATGTGCGGTTCGATGAAACTAATGGCTCGCAAAGAGAGCACCTACCTCCTGTGCTAGATGAAATGTCACCTGGCGAATCCATCAAGTTCAAGGCTACTGAGGATGTCATTCCTACCAAAGAATCTGCTGAAGAAGTCATTCCGGATCGTGAAGAAAATCATGCTGGTGCTACTAAAGAAAATGGCCCTGAAGAAATTGCTGGGCCTAATCAAAGTCGTCAACCTGTTCATCCTCACGTTGCAAACAAAGTGCAGATTGAGAGAATTATCAACGACATCAATGCACCAGGTCCTCTCACACGCTCAAAAGCTTCACATTTGTCTAACTTTTGTGGGCATTTTGCGTTTGTCTCTATCATAGAGCCCACCAAAGCTGATGACGCATTCTTGGAATCTGAGTGGATTCAAGCCATGCAAGATGAACTGCATCAATTCGAGCTCAACAATGTGTGGGATCTTGTCAAGCGACCAGACCCACGCAAACACAACATCATGGCCTTGTGGTGAGTCATAAGGCTCGTCTTATAGCTCAAGGCTACCCACAGGTTGAAGGAATTGATTTCGATGAAACTTTTGCACCTGTTGCTAGACTTGAAGCTATTTGCATATTGCTTGCTTATGCTAACCATCATAATATCATCTTACATCAAATGGATGTGAAAAGTGCATTCCTCAATGGTAAGCTTGAGGAAGAAGTATATGTTGCTCAACCACCAGGTTTTGAGGATCCAAAATTTCTAGATCACGTCTACAGACTCAACAAGGCACTCTATGGCCTCAATCAAGCACCTCGGGCGTGGTGTGATACATTGAAGGAATTCCTCATGAAGAAAGGCTTCAAGCCCGGTTCACTTGACCCAACTCTTTCCACCAAAGCATATGATGATGAATTATTCGTGTGCCAAATATATGTTGATGATATTATCTTTCATTGTACTAACCAACGCTACAGTGACGAATTTGCCTATATGATGAGTGAGGAATATCAAATGTACATGATGGGAGAGTTGAAATTCTTCTTAGGTCTTCAAATTCGTCAACAACACAACAACATATTCATATCCTAGGAGAAATACCTCAAGGATGTGTTGAGGAAATTCGGCATGCAAGATTGCGAAGGCGTCAAAATCCCTATGCCCACAAATGGCCATCTATGCACCGATGAAAGTGGTAAAGACTTCGATCAAAAGGTATACCGCTCCATGATTGGCTCTTTATTGTATCTATGTGCATCTAGGCCGGATATTATGCTTAATGTTTGCATGTGTGCCTGATTTCAAGCTATACCAAAGGAATCACACCATAAGGCTGTGAAGCATATTCTTCGATATCTAGCTCACACTCCAACACTTGGATTATGGTATCCCAAGGGCTCTTCATTTGATTTCATTGGATATTCTGACTCTGACTATGCTGGTGATCGGGTGCACCGCAAGTCAACATCAGGCACATGTCATTTCCTCGAACAATCCTTGGTATGTTGGTCCTCAAAGAAGCAAAACTGCGTATCACTCTCTACTGCTGAAGCTGAGTACATTGCTGATGGATCTTGCTGTGCTCAATTGCTATGGATGAAGCAAACCCTCAAGGGCTATGGCATCAATGTGAAGAATGTGCCACTCTACTGCGACAATGAGAGTGCTATCAAGATTGCTCAGAACCTAGTTCAGTACTCGAAGACAAAGCACATCCAGATTCGTAATCATTTTCTTCGTGACCATGTGTTGAAGGGTGACATCTCCATTGACCACACAAATATCTTAGAATCTTCGAATGTTCTTTGAAAAGGACACACATCCTAACACTTTTGCAAATTTGATGACTTAGATGTGCAACACATGAAGTAACATTTTTCTTCAATCAATGAAGACTAACCCTCTAAGTGTGAAGAAATTAATGAAGAATTTGATTCTCAGAACCCTACGACAATTGTACGCGGTGTCTGAAATCATCATTCTTATAAGGTGGGTTATGCCACCAACCAAAGTTGAAAATCTTCAATTTGAACTTTGCAGTTTCTTCAGTTT
>NC_041383.1:682143745-682159816 GCF_002162155.2 Triticum dicoccoides | reverse complement strand
AGTTTTTCATGTCCTCTATAGCATTCACTTATAGCTAATTCTTCAAGTTGCTTTTTCATCTAAGTGGATGTGATCGGACCCGTTCCCCCTCTATGCTATACTCAACCCAATCTGTTCACAAATTCTTCATGTGACTTCTATTTGAATCCCATTCAAAATCTTCACTGTGTCCTTGACAACTGAAGAATTTGCGAACAAAACATTAAAATTTTCATATCCATTTTTTTGGCTTTTGCTGCTCAAATCCTTCCGCATCACACGACTGGATTAAACAACTCACCCATGATCTCACACGATCTCCACCTCTCTGTACGTGGGTGACACATGTCGCTAGGATGGCAATGGTCAGGGGCACGTTCGTCCAAATTCTTCAGATGAACAGTTTTTCACTTCCTTATAAATACCCCTCCCCTTGCACCTTAGTTCATTTACTCCGCTCGACCTCTACCTCCCTCGCTCAAGCTCTCTGACCTAGCACCGCCGCTAATCTCCATTGTCGCCCGTGAGGAAGAGCTTAGCTGCCTCGACCTCGTCGCCGTTGTACTCATGCCGGCCATGGAAATCTTCACCTCCTCCGCCGCCGTAGTTGTCTTCCTCCGCCAAGTTAGGGCGTGGAAGATCTGAATGGACGAGCTTCTCCAGTTCATCTCTCTGTTCATCGCGTTCTTCGTCAAGGGTAAATAAAACTCACTTTTACTGCCCTTGTTGATTCTGATGATTTACACAAAATCTTCAAAAGGTGTTTATTCTTCAATCTTCACATTCTTAAACACCACAGTTGCATCTGTTCTTGATCCTTCTCTTGAAGATGTACTTTTCTTCAAGATTCCTCAATTGTGTGGGTTTCCAATCTACACAGCTCTGGAACCTAAGACAAGAACTCTTAGTGAAATTCTTCAAGACTCCCTAGTCAAATTCATCAAACTTGGTTTCTTTTAAAAACAATTTTTGAGAACGCATATGACCTCTTCAAATTCTTCGCACCTATACTCTATTCACAGATACACATGTCTGCTGCTGAATCACTAGGTTCTCATCAACTTAACTCATTTGCAGGCTTGCAGCGTTCCACGAAGAAAACCTGCATACTTCCTCAGAGACATCTATTGTTCAAAATCATCAACTGAAGAAAATGGCTGAAGAAAATCATCCTCATAAGGGAGGCAAGAGGCCTGAGACAAACACAATGTTCAAAATCCCTGAAGATATCTGTGCAGATTACTGCACTCCTGATGAGGCCACTCATGGCAAGGAGAATAAAAATCAGCGCAAAGTGCGCATTCAGCGGATTGAACGAAAATGGGCATGGGAATGGAGGGATTACCGCTATGTAAATCCCAAATACATGAAGAAATTCACAGTAAATCCTCCATGCCCAAGACCTCCATTGGCACCAGGCCAAGAAGCCGATCCCTCAAGCATCAGAAGAGGTGAGGAATTTCCTAAATAATGGGCCAAGCACCAAAGGAAATTGGCTAAAGTAGCAAAGGAGGCAGTGAAGAAATTCAACAAAGATTCTGCTGCTGCTGCTGCTGCTGAAGCATCTGCTAGTCAGCCTAAGAAGGCTATGAAAAAGAAATCTATAGTGAAGCCATCTTCCTCTACAATGCCCTCACGGCCCAGCTCCTCAAAACCCTCAGGGTCTTCTGCTCAAGCAAAGCCCTCAGCTGCACCTTCAAAGTCCTCAGCACCAGTGCATCTTGCCACGTGCCAACGGACCACAGGCTTTTCAATTGCTTCAGGAGCTTCAACGAGTTCCTCAGCACAGCCGTAGCTTCTAAAGAAAAAGGTCACTGTTGGACGCGGCACAAGGCCAAGTCCTCACAAGAAGCAGGTCGCCTTTGAAGTTCCATCGTCTGAAGACGAAGCTGATGATGAAGAACTACCTCAAACCATCAGAGACCGACAAAGTCGGGCCGCTAGTGCCAAAGGCAGTGCTGTGCCGCTCTTACTGGATCCAAAGAAGATCCTCGACTACATTGATCTTTGGCATAAAGACCCCAACACACCCCTTCCTGATCTGAACCTCACACCAGGCCAAAGTCACATGATGACTGCTTTCATTGATGAAGAAAAATGAAAGTTTGAGAAGGCCAGATCAATGAAGAAAGGTCAGTACAAAAAGGAGCATTATTTGAAGAAGAATGTGCTGAAAATGTCAACTGAAGAACTTGTGACTATACAGTCAGAAATCAAAGCTCCCAGTGATGAATTTGACGCTTACAAAGCTGATTGGCTAGGAGCCAAAGTCAAATTCGTCAAACTGGCTAAAGGCCTCAAGCCCCATGTTGTTGTTGAAGCGCAACAAGAAGTTCCTTAGGGTGAAGCATCTGCTCAGCCCACCGAAAAACATGCCAGCACCGCTGATGAAACTCAGGTTGCTGAAGAAACTGATAGTGCCAGGGTTGATGATGATGTTCCAGCTCTTGATGAAACTGCCAGAGCAACCACCAACGCTGCGCCTGAAGAACAAGCCAGGCTAGCTGAAGCATCTATCGCTGCGCCTGAAGAATCTGAACCTTCCAAGGCAACTGACACAGTTGTGACTGAAGAAAATGTGCCTCTTTCATCTGCTCCCCCTGCAAAATCTTCACAGATGAAAAGCACCCTCCTTCCTTCTACATCAGAAGCGAAGAAAACAAAGGCTGCCGAAAGGGCAGCAGCTAAGAAGAGGAAAGCATCTGCCACCACAGAGTCTTCAGAACCAAAGAAAATGAAGACTTTGACGAGCTATTTTGAAATTCCAATAGATGTTGTCCCTATTTCAAGCATGCCATCAAAGGAAATTGTTCCCTTTGGTGAGGATTATGAAATCCCAAATGACTCAGATGAGGATGATCCTTCTGCTGCTTCGACAGAGCAGTTGGATGAGGAAATTGAAGCTAACCATGCCATTTGGACTCCATTGGTATCATCGCCCATGCCTTAGTTCACAGCTGAAGAGGCAGGCTTTGAGGAAGTTGATGAAGATGATGAAGACGTGGATATTGGGTGTTCCACTCCTATTATGAATGATGACTTCTGGGAAATTCATCACCCCAATTCACCACTATTCACTCCTCTGCAACAAATTCCTCAGTCCCCGATTTAGACAGAAGAAATTCATATGGGCTCTAAAGAACATCAAGCTTCACTTCACTCCATCCCCGAAGAAATTCCAGCCACTAGCGCTGATGAAATTGAGAAGAAGACAATAGAAGAAACTGCTCCAGTGATTCCTCAGCCAGCTCCAGAGGTTACGCTTGAAATGGCTGTGAAGACTTCAACTATGACTCTTCAGCCCAAGCCACAGAATCCTCACTCCAAGAAGCAGAAGTTGAAGGCTGATGACTTCTTTGCTGAGCATCATTTCTTCTTAGATTTCAATCCTTATGATGCTGCTCGTCTTCGCCACAAGCGCTTCTGGACTGCTTCTCAGATGAATTTTTATTCCTCACTGTTGTTTGACAAGGACAAAGTGTTTACCATGAGCATATTCCTCATGTGGATATGGAGTCACTTCTGTGCTTTACTCCAGTCCTCAGTGTTCTTCACGATGCAGGGCTGCTCAACTTTTGCGTCGACATCTGCGATTGGAATGAAGAGCTAATTCTTCAGTTCTATGCCACTCTGCATCTGATAGGCAATGTTGATTACGTGAATTCATGGGTTTTGGACTGGATGACTGACAATACTCATCACAAAGCTCCGGCCTCTGAATTGCTTCATGTCGTCCCAGTCAGTCCGCCCACTGAAGGAGCTCTAAAGCTTTATGAGGAACCTGAACTGTCAAATCATCTGATGCAAGTGCTGAAGAAGCCTTTGAAGGCTGGCTAAGCTCCAAGGACCAATTTCCTCGTCAAGGAATTGTTGTATGTGCCAAGGACTGTCTATCACATCTTGGCCAAAACCCTCAGTCCGAACAAGGGCCACAACTCTGAAGAAGAAGAGGTTGTTGGCATCATGAAGAATCTGCTGTTCAACATCATGCATGGTATTCCAATCAACTATCATGATTTCTTCATGAGGACTTTGGCCAATGCTGCTTTGTCACCGTTTGAATTGAAGCCTTATGCTCCCTGGATCATGAAATTCATCAGATCACGGACTTCAATTTGCTACAAGGCTGATTTTCAAAATCATCTCAGCTATTTGCCCCCGATCGAAGTCCTCAAAAGGACTATTTCCTCAGTTGATGAGAAGGGAAAGGCTGCAGTTATTGATGAAGGCACTCGTCCTTTGGATGGACAGTTTCGAAAGGCAGCATCCTACTCCACTAATGATGACTCTGCCACACATGATACTGCTACAAATGCTTCAAAGCATAATCCTTAGGCAACAGCTCCACGCGTGATGACTGATCGTGAGCTGCTTCTAAGTCTTCATCAAAAGGTTGACAGAAATCACAAGTGGGTCAAGCGTCAATTTGGTGCTATTCTTCACAACATGACAGTCACTCAAAAAACTGTGAAGAAGAATCACTATTATCTGCATCAAGTCTTCGACCGCACCTGGGCTATTCTTTCACATGTCTACACCGATGATGAACTCAAGAAGATGGACTCCCAACAGGACTTTGACTGGTCTCAGCCACCTTCGAAGAAACTCAAGAAGGTCAAAGTTCCTTCGCAGGTCGTCAGCTCATATTCTTCATCGTGCGAGACAGACGAAGCCGAAGATTTGGACAACACTGCAGCAAGCCCTATTGCAACGGATGACCCCAACAATGCCAGCGCTCCTCCATCGACATCATGAAGAAATTCTTCAGGGGCATTAGTCCTCACTTTTCGTCCCTTTTGATCATTTGATGACAAAGGGGGGTAAATTTGAGTTAGTCTTCAAGCAGGTCTATATATAGGCGTTTTTTTTGCTAAGTTGCAACTCTCGCTCTTCTGACGTATTTGTTGGATCGAGTTGTAAACTTAAGTCTGACGGTGACCTGATACTTTTGCTCTGATTTTCTGCATGCTATTTCCTCATATATGTTAATGCACGCATGCTGAATTACATCAGTTATCATATTTCATCATGCATTTCAAATTCTTCATTCGATATGTTAAATGTGTGTATGAATTACAAGATATAGGGGGAGATCTCCATGATATAATTCTACAATGTGCATTGCTTTTTGAAAGCAAATTCCTCACATATGCACATCTTCAGGGGGAGTTCTTCTATATCTTGCAATCGGATTCCTCAATTTTGAGCACTTTCAATTGATATGTTTATCCCCGTTGAAAACTTAACATATTTGCCATCAATCACCAAAAAGGGGGAGATTGTAAGTGCATCTAGTGCCCCTTAGTGATTTTGGTGTATTGAAGATTTATAGGTTAAGGGCTAATATGTTTGTGAGTGTACACAGGCTCTATAAGTCGATGAGGAGTTTGATACTTACGATGAAAGTTGACCCCTAAAAATGCATGTCTTTAGCTGAAGACTTTGATTCTCCTGAGATTTTGAAAGTGAAGAAATTGGTGTGACCTTGAAGACTTGTAATACTAAGGAAACTGATTTCCAAGTGATGCTCATCTCAAATCCTACACCTACCGAATCCTTTCGAGTGAAGCCATTGGAAATCTCATATCAGTTCAGTCAATTTCGTCAGTGACAGAGACGAAGATCTTCTGGCCTTTGAGGAATTTGTTCTGACTAAGAAGTTAGGAATTCGCCAGTGCGAATTTCCTGCACGGTGAGGAACATGATAGCCCTGAGGAATTTGAACCTCAAATACCCGACCGTTATTGTGCTATGCGCCAGCTGTCCAAAAATATCTTCCACCTAATGGTCATATCATTGAAGGGCATTTATGTCTTATCATGTTGGGCTGCTCCCTAGGCTATAAATAGCTGCCCCCTCAACCACTAGCTGGTTGGATGCTGTGAGAGAAACTGACACTTGTCATTGAGAGCATCCCATCCTCCGAGGACTTTGAGCGAAAAACATCAAGTGAAAACCCAAAACCCAAACCCAAACACCTACAAAACCAAAGTGATTGAGCATCACTGAAGAGATTGTTCCTGTGTGGAACCGATGCTTGTTACCTTTGAGGACTGTGTATCCTCCAGACGGTTAGGCGTCATGGTCTGAGCATCCAAGAGGAATTGTGGATCGCCGAGTGACCAAGTCTGTGAAGGTTTGGAAGTCACCTATGAAGACTTAAACGAGTGTTGGGCGAGGTCTCTGTGACTTTAGCTTAAGGAGAATTCGGTGAGGACTGTGTGTCTGGGACTGTGTGTCCTCGAGTTTAAATACTCAACCGGTCCAACCAGACGTACAACTGTCACAGCAGTTGGAACTAGTCTACCAAATCATTGTCTTCACCAAGCCAACTGGATCTATTTCTTCAACCCTTTCATTTCCTCATTCATGTGTTGATGGACCTGATCATTACTGTTTGAAGACTTTGACTGAAGACTTTCTCTATTTCCTCAATCCAATTTCTTCAGTCTCATAGTCTTCAGCCTGCTTATCCTGTTATCATGCTATCTGTACTCTGTGCTTGTTTTCATTTCATCATGATGACTATGTTGTTGCTCTATTATGCTTATACCTGAGTACTTATTCCGCTCCTAGTGTGTCGTTGCTTAGGAATTTCTTCACCTAGAAATTACTTAGTGGCAAATTTGTAAAAATCGCCTATTCACCCCCTCTAGTCGATATAACGCACTTTCACAAGTCACCACCTTTTTTTATTTTTATCAAATTATTTTTTGGTGTTATGGTTCATACGAGTCAAAATGCTGCTTGGTTGCTATTTTTTCTTTACGAGAAGGCCAAGGACATATTTAAATCTGTCAATACCGGGATTTAGAAAAAATGAAATAAAGATTACAACCAAGCAAATATCCTTCTGTGTTTTTATTGCAATTTTGAAAACAATTTGCCTAATTCACATTTAGATGTTTTCTAAGCATGTCACATCTAAGCTCCTACAAATAACGTAGCAACAAGGAACAAAAAAAGCCGGGACAAAAAAAAGACTAAAAACATAGTGGACGTGAGGTTAGATGTGACATAACTATGTCACATCTAGATGTGTCCTAGACAAAGTTTCATATTAGGTAAGGATAACAAACATGAGCTTATCATAAGCTGAAACTCAACCATCAAAGTTGGGTCGGCTGAGCATCTCCAACAGCCGCACAACACACGGCGCGCTAAAAACTGGTTTGCGGCGCGCCCACCGCCAGGTTTGGCGTGGCGCACAATGCTGGCTCCAGCAGCCGTGCTAAAATACAATGCGCGTGCACAGGTCCAGCAGCGCGCTAAAATGCAGCCCGCGCATGTCACATTTGTTGCATTTTGGACACAAAATAAATTTCACACATCACAAAACAAAGACATGGCATATAATTTAAACCACAAACAAGTTGATAACCAAAAGTTCATGCCCACAAGTTCAAATTCATGCCCACAACATCATTCAACCAAGTTCAAAATGCAAACCAAGTTTATGACACAGACAAAGGCACAACAATCAAGCCTCGTCCTCGTCTTCAGCCTCATCTTCCTCCAATTCATCCGACTCCTCGGAAGATGGTTCTTCCTCCTCCTCTTCATTGTTGCACACCGCATCCTCATCACATGAAGCTTGGAAGGTGTTGGCAAGATCTTCAACGGCATCTTCATGCAAAGGTGGCACACCGGCACCTGGAGGTGCACCCATGCCTGCAATGAGAGACGCGAAACTCATGCCACCCATGCCGGCCATACTGCCATGGGTACTCCAAAGCCACCCATGCTTCCCATGGTCTCCATGGTAGTTCCAAAGCCACCCATGGAACCCATGCTGCCCATGCTAGCTCCAAATCCACTCATGGCACCCATGCCACCCATACCTCCCATGCCGCCAAGGCCACCGCCACCCATGCCGCCAAGGCCACCGCCACCCATTGCGCGAATCGTGGCTATTTTTTGGATCAAAACTTCTTCACGAGCAAGATTGACATACTCCTTTTGCGCATCATTGAACATAGATGTGTCCAAGAAGAACAAGTGCTTCTCCCATTCCAACAATTTAGATCGCTCCTCCATGCCCACCTTCCTCTCCTCCAATGCCACTTTCCTCTCCTCGGCCGCCACCCTCCTCTCTTCGGCCGCCAACCTCCTCTCCTCGGTTGCGGCATCTTGGTTCCTTGCCATCTTCCTCACCTCATTGTCTTATTTTCTTGCGTTGGCAATTGCTTCCATAGCATTTTTGAGCTCATCATCTCCTTTCCTCTTCTTCTTTTCTTTTGCGTCTTTCTTGGTGCCATCCTGTCGTTTGGGCTTCGAGTATGAAACTGAGTTTGGTGTGGGGCTTCTCTTGCCATCATCACTTGATGCATCCTCCTCCTCATCATCTCCCAAATCAATTGTTCGCTTGCATTTTTTGCTCAAATCCAAATCATCAATATCTTCACGCTTCTTCCATTTCTCATCATCCTTCAATACTTCATAGCAATGATGCAAGCTAAATGGCCTTCCTCTCCTGATCTTCCCCTTCTTGGTCCTCTTCTCCTCTCCTTTGAACAAATTTTGTGCAATATTTAACTACATGAAAACAAAACAAGTTAGCACAAGGAACACCAAAAATAAGCATGATGAACATGAATGATGAAGCACTTACCCTATCTTCATCATTGGTGCCACTTGGGTTCAACTTGTCAACTGCCTTTTGTGCGGCCGCCCATTATTGACAATCCTTGTTGACTATCGACCACCGGGAATGAAGAGAACGATTGGAGCGGTCAATTCCACTCATGTTGTGTAGATCAAAGTGCTCTTTCATCTGGAGCCAATAAGCATCTTTACTTTGATCACCTCCAACGCATGGATCCCTCGACACATCCAACCAAGTTTTGCATAGCACGACGTCTTTGTCATTGGTGTAGTTGCTTGCTCTTCCCTTTGGTGCGTCGACAATGCCCTCACCATCCTCGTCCACCTCGAACTCATGGTCTTCAAAATGCATGTCATTGGTTTGAGACCAATGCGAATTGCTGGAGCCAACACCCATAGTTAACATGTATGCATCATCATTGACACTACAAAGTATGTAGAACAATGCAAATAAGATATCTATATGTATGCATTCAAAAAATAACAACAACCAAAAAGTTGGCGAAATTTTATACCTTTCAGGCATTTCCACAAACACATTGTGCGCGTCGGCCGCCGGCTCAATGAGTGAGCTCGCCGGCGCTTCAGTAGCTGCCGCGCCCGTCGCACGCCCTGCAAGCTTCTTCCTCGACTGCTTGGAGGAGCCGGAGCCATCCGCCGCCTTCTTCTTCTTCTTCACGGAAACCTTACCCTTCTTCGGCCGTGCCACATTTGGGAGCTTCGAGGGGGGGGGGGCGTGGTACGGCGGGCGCCGGCACGACGCCACCCGTCAACAAGGTCATCTGCGGTGGCATGAAGAGGCCGCGCGCGATGACGGTGCTCAGAGGAACTCCGGCGAGGGCGAAGCCAAAGCTCCCCGCACTAGGGTTTGCGGCGCCGGCGGTGGCGGAGTGGTCGCGACTGTAGGAAGGGGTGAGGGGGGTGCCAGCGTGGGCGTCCATCGGGCCAGTTCGCCGGTGGCGGCGCATGCGGGACGAAGGTGGCGCGGCGGAGAGAGTGCGGCACGAGTGCTCGAGTGTCCCACGCGTGGAAGCGGGCGCACCAAATACACACGCGCGATGGCGATTCAGACTGCGTGCCCTACTCTATATGCCGCGCGCACGCTTATTGCGTGTCCGCTGGAGCCACTCTACCGCTTGCGCGCGCGGTAAAAAGGTCAAATTTGTGACGCCGCGCTCATTTTGCGCAGCTGTTGGAGATGCTCTAGGACGCAATACACTACAAAAAAATACACTTCCGTGATGATACGTGCTTGTCACAGTAGGTCACGTTTTTTGTCATGCATGTACATCCATGACAAATTTATGACAGAATCAAGATAGTCATACCTGTGCTGTCGTAGAAGTGTTCGATGACATTACCAAAATTATCATCACGGAAGTGTCCACTTCCATGACGATAAATCGCGCGTCACAGAACTGCTTTCGTCAAGGGTGACCGACTCGTGGCATCCACCGTAATGGAACGTCGTTAAGCTATCGGGTCGGGTTTTGGATCCGATAACCCGTTAACAGCCCCGACCAATGGGGATTTTCCACGTGTAAAATCATCATTGGCTGGAGGACACACGTGTCGGCTCACCGTTGGGACAGATGTCATCCACTCATTGGACAGAAGGCGCCTATGATACGTCGACACATGGCACGGCCCAACAGAGGCCCATTCCTGTGAAAAGGCCGGCCCGTTTGACTTGGTCAAAAGGTGGCGGGCCGGCGCATGGAAAGCCTGTTAACGACCTGTTCGCATATAGCCCATTTACAGCCCGCTAACCCAAGGCCCGTTACGCCCTATCCGAATTAGGCCCAGTAGCATCATCTGGGCCATCCAATATGATTCCAGCCTGTTTTCACTTCTGGCCCATGTATGGCCCATGACGTCTTTCGGCCCATATGAGGCCCTATGTAACTCTTGGCCTGTTAACGGCCCGTGGTGAAACTGGCCCGCAATGAACAATGTATCACTTTACACCCACTAATGGCGCATGGTGAAACTGGCCCGTAATAAACAATTATCACTTTATACCCATTAAGGGCCCGTTATTCAGTTGGGCCGTTTCCAGCAAATGTTATCTTTCGGCCTTCTCAGAGCCCATTTATTCTTGGGCTCATTTCCAGCATTCGTTTACTTACGTCCTGTTACTGTCATTTTCTGCTTGTGGGCCAAATTCAGCCCGTGGTTACATCGGCCCGTTTGTGGTCCGTTAATACGTTGGGCCGTTTTCATAGCGTCATCAAATACGGCCTATTAATGATGGCCCGTTATGGTCATACGACCCGTATAAGGCCCATTGATGATACAGCCCGTAGAAGGCCCACTGTTTCTATGGCCCGTAGAAGGCCTACTGTTTCTACGGCCCGTAGAAGGCCTACTGTTTCTACGGCCCGTAGAAGTCCCACTATTTCTACGGCCCGTAGGAGGCCCAGTGTCACTACAGTAAATATTAGCCGATGGTTATTGTGGTCTAGTTTTAAAAAGAACTGCACTGACTACAAGCAAACAAATAAACAAGACAACAAGGAAATAAATAAGCAAGCAACTTATGCTAGGTTATCACGGTTGTTACACATATTACATCCACTGGGCATCAAAGTTCGCCACCAGTGCAAATATAGGGAACAAAGCAGCATATCATATACACTGGTTGTCAAAGTTGGCGACCAACACAAATAAACGCCGCAGCAAAACAAATCCAGAACTGAAACCACTTCAGAAGATCTCAAGAAACAATATCCTGGGTACCCATAATGCTGGCAAGATGCTTAGCAAGCTTATTAACTTTCTCTTGTTTGGCGCTTAAATCCTCCAGCGCTTGCTGTTGCACTAGAAAATATGCATCTGAATTCTGCAGGGACTTCCTCAGTCCTTCAGCTTCCTGTCGTAGCACATCTGATCGATGTCTTTCAACTTGAAGTTGAGACTCAAGAAGACGAACTGATTCAGGCAGCGAGTTTGAAGAGCTTGTGCCAGCAGTAGTAGCTAGTAACTCGAACACTACATCAAGACAGGACTTTTGGGTTCCCTCACCGTCGTCAAGATAGTTTTTATCAGCTTTCTTGGAGACCAACAGGGATGTCTCACTATCTTGAACCTTATCTGCATTACTTCCTTTACCATTGGATAACGCGGTACTGTTCTCCAATATTTTGTCCGCATTCTAAAAGAGAAACAAGCAGACACATCACATGTTTACCATGTTGTATATGAAACTCATTTTGGTAAATGAGTTCAGTAGTAAAGTGGACAGGATAACAGCATGAAACAAACATATATCTATGTGCCATGGTCACTTTATGGTCTATATCATTCTACTTTTTGTTGCCAAATCAAGATAGAGACACAGTTCAAATAATATTTGTTCAAGACAAAGCAGAATAGACAGAATATAAGTGTGGGTAACTATAGAGCAATAACAACACTTGTAATGTGCATGACATGAGAACATAACTGTTTATTCAATTGAAACTGAAATCAACATAGAGCAGGTTACAACAGCAAACCAGTTAAAGAAACAGGTTTAAAACATACATGTTGCGCCATTGGAGTTTAAATTCCATCCTTCAAATTTGAAAATAGTTGGTATGAGTATACAGTAATGCAAGAGCAAAGGAGTATGAACCATAGCTACAGAACCTGACCTGAGAACAAATCTTCTTCTCCTTTAAGCGTTGAGTTGGGATTCAGAGTGGTGGTCCTCGTGCTTTGGGCACTGCAGTTCCCTTACTAAACGCTAGTGTTTGGGTGCTCTATGGTGGAGACGGTGTTGTGTCAACTGGAACTAGGTTACTATCTGCCGGGGTTGGGGTTAAAAGGGGTGTAGCTGGTTCTCTGTCCAACTGGGTAGGGGTACAATCTGCGAGAGTCTGGGTTATGTGTGGTGGATCTGGTCCTTGGGCAAGTACAACCGTGGTTCTATCTGTATCAACTGGTAGCACTATCTTTTCTGAAGACCGTGTTGTTACTCCCTTAGATACTGCCATCACGCTCTCCAATTCAAATGGCTGATAAACAAGAAAAGTAATTGAAAGTATAGACATTGTATGATAGACAGGTGCAATGGATAGTGGGGAATAAAAGAGGGCATGAAATAATTCATATTTATGTTGTCTAACCAAACAGGATAGCATGACACAATTTCACATATATGATGGCTAACTAAACAGGATAGCATGACACAATTTCACATTATGATGGCTAACTAAAAAAGATGGAAAGACATAGTTCAAAATATGAGACTATGTAAACAGGATGACATGACATAACTATATAATGCGTTTATTAAATAGGTTGGAATGCCATAATTCACATACATTCATGGATAGAATGCCATAATTCTAAATATGATGATTGTAAACACTAAACAGGATGAGATGATATAACTATATGATGTCTTTATTAAATGGGTTGCCATGCCATAATTCAGATAGATGATGTGTATGTACTATGTAAACATGATGGCATGATATAATTCAAATATATGATTTATATAGTAAGCAAGTAAGCAGATGGCAATCTATATATGATGTAAAAACTAAGCAATGCAAGACAACATGCATGACATGGGTAACATAACCTTTCCAAGTTTGAGCATAGACCTCAGGGGGGAAATAGGACTGGTCATTAGTCTCTGAATCCTCCTCTGAGGAGCTCTCTGTAGCCAGCAAGATGTCTGCTTCAGCATGTAGCATTGTCTGCTCTGAATACCTTGTTTTCACTCCAGATACTTCCATCACCGCTTCAAATGGCTGATGCACAGGAAGAGTAGTTGAATATACAAACGTTGTCGACAAATGGAACACGTAATACAAAAAAATGATAGCATGATATAATTCACATACATGATGATTGGCTAAATAGCATGGCATTGCATAATTCACATATATAATGCCTTTGCAACAAGATAGCATTGTATAATTCACATATATAATGTCTTGCAACAAGATGGCAATGCATAATTCACATATATGGTAATTAGACACTGAACAGGTGGCATTCACACAAAGCATGTCTAAACTAATCAAATGGCATAGCAATGCGAGACACCATACGCACGATATGAGCAACATAACCCTGACAAGTTAGAGCATACACCTCGGGGGGGGGGGGGATAGGACTGGTCATCTGCCTCTGAATCCTCCTCTGAGGAGCTATTTGTAACCAGTGAGATATGCGCTTCGTCAGATAGCATAGTCTGCTCAGAAGACCTTGTTTTCACTCCAGAATTTGCCATCACCGTGTCAAATGGCTGATGCACACGAAGAGCAGTTGAATGTACTAACATTGTTGACGAATGTAATATGTAACAAAAAAAAGATGGCATGATATAATTTACATATAAGATGACTGGCTAAGCAGGATGGCATTGCAAAATTCACATATATGATGCCTGGCTAAACAAGGTGGCATTGCATAATTCACATAAACGATGAATAAACTAAATAGATGGCATTCGCACAAAGGATGTCTAAACTAAGCAGATGCCATATTTGATGTATAAAGTAAGCAATGCAAGGCACCATATGCATGATATAACCAACATTAGCATGCCAAGTTAGAGCGAAGACCTCAGGGGGTAAATAGGAGTTATCTTCTCCTTCTGAATCCCCCTCAGAACAGATATCTTCCTCTCGATTACAATCCGAAATGCATGGAGGGGGGCTGCCTTTGCGCCTACCATGGAGCGACGTCTGCATGAAATTATATTGCCACGCAAGGCTCATCTCTTTTTCTCTACATGTACAGTTCCATTGTTTACAATAACTGTCATGCATAGGAATAAAACATAGTGAGATTATGTAAGGAGTGCATGCAGAAATCCAGAGTGATGGTAGCAACCTATGGATAGACCCAAAACCAATAATAGCAAGCAGATAATGGCTTCAGTTAATAAATACAGATAATGGCTTCTTTACTGTTTGTTTCCCACCCAACATGAAACTCATAGTAGACACCGGAGATTAACCAGATAGTAGATAGATACTATTGATAGCGACCCCGATATGTACCCCAAAACCATTTAAAAACTCAAGTTTGACCATTAGTTTGGAGCTGACTCAGAGTCTAATCGGTGAACAGGATGATAAAGTAGCATGTAATATTAAGCGATGCATAACGTAAGCAGACACGAAAGAGTGCGACCTCTCTTGCGGACCCGTGTAGTCCTCGAGGTCATCTGCTCGGTTGATGATGGTAATGCAGTTTTCATGGCTGCCAGCGGCGGGGAAGAAGATCTGAGGCGGCGAAAGACAGTCTGGAGGCCGGATCCCTGCTCTGCTGGACCCTTCTGTCATTGGAGCAGCTGAGCTGGGGTGGACGACGGTGCAGCAGGACCGGGACAAACCATGCAAGGTTTTCTTTGACAACTATCTGTAAGAGAAGTAATTCTGTAAGGGCTCGTTTGAATTGGAGGATTCCTACAATGCAGGGATAGGAAATAGACAGGAATAGGATAGGAATGCACGTGCAAAACAGAGAATTTAAAAACACAGGATTTCTGCCAATCTGGGTGTTTGATTCACAACAATTGGAAGATCATAGGATGCAAAGAAGCATGGTGAGATTAAGTTAAGCCACAAGAAAATGTATGGTTATAATGCTATTATGCTACTATATCTTAGTCTTGTGCTTCATGAATAGGAATTTGAAAAGGAGGACAAGTGAAAATTAAAATTCCTACGTTTTTTCTTTCAAGGAGACACTAAAGGAACAAATCTGTGTGCTCAGTGGACAATATATATAACATGTAGAGTAAAAAAGAGATGCAACAAGTGTACAACCTCTTTGGCGAAGCCATGTCGATCTCAGTGTGATTGGGTTGGCCGGTGAGGATGCTCCAGCTGACTTTGCTGTTGGAGGAGGGGAAGAAGATCTTAGGCGTCTGGAGATGGAGCCCGAGGTACTGCTCCGCTATGATGGAGGGTTTCGTCGTTGGAGCAGCTCCGGTGAGTTGTACGACGCCGAGGCTGAAGCAGGACAAGAGAGACAACGAACAACATTAACCTGAGTGGAATTCTAATAGCATCTCCAATACATGATGTAAAATACATAACCACAAAGTGATAGATGTAAAATACATCAGCCGCTCATCTCTAAACTTAACTGTCGAAACTGAACTTAACTGTCGAAACTGAACCTAACTGTCCAAACTGAATTTTGCTCGAAACTGAATTTTGCTGTCGAAACTGAACGCACTAGCAAGGTGAGGCTACACGTCGGTCGACTGACTTTTTCATCTCTGGTCAGTCGATTTTGCAGCCATTGGATACGAAATCAAGGGCCTGCAGTTCATCTTCAACCTCCACCCCCCTGAGCCGCCAGCCACCACCGGCCAAACAGCAGCCCCCCGCCGCCCGCGGCCGGCGGTGCGCCGCCCCGCCCGCACTGAAAACACTCCCCACCGCCGGTCCGCCGCCGCCCCGGCCATCCCTCTAGCCCCCCCCCCGTGCCGAGCTTTTTCTCCGACGATCCCCACGCCACCACCCCGCCAACACC
>NC_041383.1:682131141-682143252 GCF_002162155.2 Triticum dicoccoides | reverse complement strand
GACCACCGCCCCCATCCTGAACCCTAAGATAGATAGTGGGGTACCTCTCCGGCGAGCCCCCCTCCCTGCTGCGCCTGGTTCTTCCTTCACCCCGGCGAGCCCACCCCTTGGAAATCGACTGACCCAAAAGTCGATTCAGTCGACTGAAGTGTAGCCAAATTAGAGCAGCATCGCAAGCAAGAGCAAGAGCGAGAGCAGCAGCGCGAGCAAGAGCAATAGCAAGAGGCAGACCAGGCAGGGGACCGAGAGCAAGAGCAGAGCAGCAGCGCTAGCGAGAGCTAAAGCAGCAGCAACTCCTACTGATGTGGATGTCGCCGCCGAGGGAGCGACGCCGTGGAGGAAGTTGCCGGCGACCCCGCCGTGGATGGAGCCGCGCCGTGTCGGCTCGGGACCGAGTGCCAGCAGCACCGTGAGATCGAATCAAGAAGAAAATGCGGCAATTAGTGTACAACCTCTTTGGTGGCGCCGATTAGGCCGCAGCTTAATCTGAGGAAACGGTGATGATGATGCTCTTCCGGTGGTGCAGGTGAAGACGGCGGTGTGGGAATGTAGGTGGCGTAAAAGACGAGGGGAACATCGGGGCAACTCCTTGGAGGTGGAGGACGGGGTGGCTGAACCGGCGGGACGATGAGATCGACAACGGATCCTCATCCGGTACGGTGGATGAGGGACGTCGAGGGGTTGCTGTGGACGACGTCGTCGGGGAAGAAGCTTCGGCTGGGTGGCAGATGGAGCAGGGTGTGGGGTTTCGTTGCGGGTTTTCGCGGCCTCAATGTACGATGGGTGGGCGGATGGGATGGCAGTGGGGAACCATGGCTTAGAGACGCGCTTGTCCAAAATGTGGGGTAAGTTACAAAAGTACCCCCCACCGATTTGAGGCGGTTCTTTCAGTTCAGGGGTACCACGGGCATTTCGCGTGTCGGGATTTCACATGAGGTGGGAGTTTTCGCGTGTGTTGTAGTTTCGAAATAGCAAGGCGTGGGTTGAGATGGAGGGAGTTGTCGGAGCACAACAAGACAAAGATATATCTTAAATATTTCGGGCTAACAAGGTGCGGGTTGAAATTTCCGGACAAGCCTAACGTGTACTGTCGGTGTCAAAACCGGCAGATCTCGGGCAGGGGGTCCCGAACTGTGCGTCTAGGCGGATGGTAACAGGAGGCAAGGGACACGATGTTTTACCCAGGTTCGGGCCCTCTTGATGGAGGTAAAACCCTACGTCCCGCTTGATTGATATTGATATTGTGGATGTTTACAAGAGTGGATCTACCACGAGATCAAGGAGGCTAAACCCTAAAAGCTAGCCTATGGTATGATTGTGTATGTCCTACGGACTAGGGCCATCCGGTTTATATAGACACCGGAGAGGGCTAGGGTTACATAGAGTCGGTTACAATGGTAGGAGATCTACATATCCGTATCGCCAAGCTTGCCTTCCATGCCAAGGAAAGTCCCATCCGGACACGGGACGAAGTCTTCAATCTTGTATCTTCATAGTCTTGGAGTCCGGTCGATGATGATAGTCCGGCCGATGATAGTTCGGCTGATGATGGTAATCCGGCTATCCGGACACCCCCCAATCCAGGACTCCCTCAGTAGCCCCTGAACCAGGCTTCAACGACGATGAGTCCGGCGCGCATATTGTTCGGCATTGCAAGGCGGGTTCCTCCTCCGAATAATTCATAGAAGATTGTGAACACTAGGATAGTGTCCGGCTCTGCAAAATAAATTCCACATTCTACCGTAGAGAGAATAATATATAAATATACACAAGTTCGATCTGCTGACGTTTTTTTTGCCGCGTGACGTCATACCACTACCAAGCCATTATGTTTTTTATTATACCACCTCAGCGCATTTAGCGAAGCAGTTCCCTTGGCACGTCTTGTCGAAGCAGAGATCATGTTTCCCCTTAATCCGGGATTCTCATCAATACGGATGTGGGTAACCCAACCGCGCCATTGATGGTGGTGCTTGGGAGATAAGCGAGTTTTACCAGGCTAGCGGGGACGCATAGTCTTCATCCGCCTATATATAAGGGATAAGGATTCACCTTCTCACCTACGCCTTCTTCCTCCTTTGCTTATTCCTCTCCGCGCACTCGAGCTCCAGCGTCCAAGTTCGCGCATCTCGCCTCGACCTTCTCCAACCATGTCCGGAGCGGGAGGCAAGTGGATGACCTCCTCCGTTACGGAGGAGCACATCGAAAGACTGCGCGGCGCCGGCTATTTGTCCGGCGGCATCGCGCACCGGCTGCCTGACGAGGGGCAGCTCATCCCCACCCCCTAGGCCCCATGAGAGGGTCGTTTTCCTTCCCCATTTCCTCCGCGGACCGGGCTTTCCACTTCACCCCTTCGTCCGGGGGCTCATGTTCTACTACGGCCTGGATTTCCATGATATGGCGCCGAACTTCATCCTCAACATCTCGGCGTTCATCGTCGTGTGCGAGGCCTTCCTCTGCATCCAGCCCCACTTCGGCTTGTGGCTCAAGACCTTCAATGTCAAGCCGAAGGTAGTGAAGGGCACTCAAGCGGAGTGCGGAGGCGCCATGTTGGGAAAGATGCCCAACATCCTTTGGTTCGAAGGGGCCTTCGTGGAATCCGTCAAGGGATGGCAATCGGGGTGGTTCTATATCACCGAGCCGCGCGACCCTACGTGGGCGGCGGCCCCCAAACTCAGATCTGGCATCCCCACGCAGCTCACCTCCTGGAAAAAGAAGGGCTTGCAGTGGGGTAGTTCGGAAGAGGTGACGGGACTCCAAGCCTGTATCCAGAAGCTGGTGAAGAAGCTTAGGCTGGTCAACGTGGTCCAAGTCATGCTCGTCCGCCGGATCCTCCCATGCCAAGAGCGGGCATTCAATCTGTGGGAGTTTGATCTGGAACAGCACCAGGCGCTGAGCGGGCTCTTCGACACGACGTACGAAGGCGCCTGGAGGGTGCTGTTTAAGGGCGCCGAAGCCCCCACATCTGCAACTGAAGATCGCGGATTTCGCTCGCAGTGCCAAGCTGACGAGGTAAGTGATTCTACCCCTTTACGGGACACTTGCTTTTCATAGTTTGACTCTATGCGGGTTTTGATTTCCCCCTTTCCTTTGACAGGACTGGATGAGGAAAGCGGAGCAGATCGACTGCCCGACTCCCATGCCAGAAGACCCAGTAGACGCCCGTCTAGCGAGGCTGCTGGTTCCGGCACCGCACGTGGTGCCGGAGAAGAAGGCCAAGAAGGAGGCCACGAGTACTCGAAAGAGTTCCCATTTTCAGGTGTCCGACGACTCCGAGGCGGGCTCCTCCCCCGAAAACGAGGAGGAGAAAGAGGACTCTCTCCCAGAGGAGGGAGAGAGGAAGAGGAAGGCTTCCCCAACAGGGGAGGCCGAAGGGTCCAAGAGGGGAAGGACTATCCCCCCGGACAGCTCCGCCAACATCAATGTTGGCGAGGAAGTGTGGCCTTCAAGGGCCAGGCCTCCGGCGAGATCGTAAGTATCCGGATCCCTGAATGATTTATGGTTTCTTTTTATGTCACATAGCGTCCTTCTAACGCCGCATACTGCCTGCAGTCCGGCCGATGATGATCTTCCCGCTTCCTCCAGCAGGTCGTTGGCCCCGTCGGATGTGGATTCCATCCCGACGGCCTCTACCCCTCGCGCCACTGAGGACGCCGAGGTGGGGTCCCAAGGAGGGACCCATCAGGGGGAGGCTCCGGAGGCGCCACAAGGCGGCCTCCCGGACTTTGCGCCGGACTCCACATCGGAACCCGCAAGGGCTCCGGAGTCCGGCCGGCGGCCCCTTCGTAAGAAGGGCAAGACCGTGACGCCGGCGGCCTCCGTCCAACTGGAGGCGCCGAACAACTTGTTGGAGGCGCTTCAAGGCGCTTCCATCAAGGAAGAACACCGCACTATCATGAGTGCGGTGATTCAGAAGGTGCAGCTCGCCAAGAGCGGGCTGTCCGAAGCCTGCAGTAGCCTTCTAACAGGCTTTGAGGTAAGAAGTTAAAATTATGTAATGTAATACCGCATAGACAGTAGCCCCTGATGCTCGGTTCGGTGTTCGGAAAGAAAAGTCGGACTGAGAATCTGAAAAAAAAGATATACACAAGGTTGCTAAAAAATTATGTCAATATGGGTGTGTAGGCTGCACTGCTGACCTCTGCCGCACTGACTGCGGAGGTCGGTGCTTTGAAGCAGGAGCTTGAGCGGTCCGAGCAAGAGCTCGGCCGTGCCAAGAAGCAGCTCCAGGACAAAGAAGGTGAGTAACACCACTTTGAATAGTTACCTTACAGAAAAGGATTTAGGTTGCAATAAAAGAATAACAAGGATAACATGGGTACTGCAGGGGCCACGAACGAGGTGGCAGCCCTGAAGGAGGCCGTGTCCGCGGCCGAACACAATGCGGCCGTGGAACGGATGGAGCGGGAGAAGCAGGAGGCGCAAGTGGCGGTGGTTCAGCAAGAGCTCCAGGCTCTCATGGAAAAGCATGAGAGTTTGGAGCGTGACTCCAAGACTCGAGAGTCCGAGCTTGCCTCGGCTCTCGAAAGTGCCAAAGCCACCAAGGCCGAGGCCCATAAGGCCCTTAAGGAGGTGGAAGATGTGAAGAAAATAGCGGCGGGTAAGGCATTTTTCATGCAAAGCAAGCATGTTAATGTAAACTACCTGACACTTGCCCAAATTCGGAGCTCTCCAGGGGCGTTTGCAGATTTGCCTCGTAGTGTATCCGATGCCGCCGTATTCTACCGTGGCGAGGAGGGAAGCTCAACGGAGAAGGTCTTCTGGTCTCAGTATGCTGAGGCCGACCATCCGGTGCCTCGTAGCGACCAGCTGAAGCAGCTGGTCGAACTCCACAAGGTAGCCGAGGAGGCCATGAAGGGCCTCATAGTCCGGCTGTGGCCTGTAGAGGCCATGCCCGGGAGCTATTTCGGCCTCGTACGGCGGCTGGTGGATGCGTGCCCCTGGGTGGAGGTCATCAAGCGCTCCGCCTGTATTGAAGGTGCTCGTCGGGCCCTTGCCCGCGCAAAAGTGCATTGGGGCAAGCTGGATGCAGAGAAGCTGATCACTGACGCGCCGCCAACGGGCAAGGAATATCGTACGCCCGAAATGTACTATAAGACTATCCTGAAGGGTGCCCGCAAGATTGCGGATGAGTGCCCCCGAGATGTAATTATTGAGTAAACTCGCTATGTAGTATCCTGTGCGCTTGAAAACGTTGTTCATACGCGCTAAGCAACGCTTGTTTTAATTTAAAATATTACCTTCTGTGCGGCCGTTTATAAAATCTGAGAGATGGCAAGTCGTTGGCTTCAGCCCCCATGGCACTAGTGCTAGGGTGTTCGGATAAACTTGAGCACTCTTGTTCCCATATTTGGGTCCATCTAGGGAGGCGCTCAACACAACAAACAAGGCAACCGGACTTATAATGCTTGAACACTCTCACTTAGCCATAGAATTCTATAATTTTAAATTTCGGCGAAGCCCCTAGTATTCGGAAGTCCGAATTTGGGGCGCTATCCACGCCTTCATCGGACATTATCCGGAACTTCGCTCGAAGCGGCGTAGGCCTTTAAGGACCCGAAAAAACCTCTCGAACAGCGACCAGTCTCTCGCCTTATCATGACGGTCAGTTTTAGCTTTCTCCACTGAGGCGTTAACCCGGCTCAACCGGGGCGCAATCGCAGTGGTTCTCCCAGTGCTACCTTAGCCAATAGAACGGAAACGTAAGGTGCCAAATATGGGAGCCAGGCAAACCCAACTATTGACCTAAGACATGATTCGGAGCCGATTCATATAATGCTATAAGTTCGGGGTGCCGCACTTGTGAAAGTGTTCGGACTTATCACACCATAATGCGGGGAACATAAGCCCCTAGTGTATTCGGCCGTACCAAAATATACGGATGCAACATGTTGTAAATGAATATATATAAAGCAATGCATTTATGGGCAGAAGGTGCTGCATTTTATTCAAGAAGTTCTGCTATGAGTGCGGAATGATACAAATAGTGCGAAAAGCAAGGGATTGGACGAATTAAAGGTGTCTCCCTCCAAGGGTAGGCCGTGGAATGGTGCGTAAATTTAATGCTCGTAATGGAGACCACCTGAGTGTTCGTCGCAGCCTTTCTCTCTCCCTGGCTGCTGTATCATGAGTTCGGCAGGTTCGCCGCCGGACAGAGTCCTGTAAAAAAAAGGAAAAAGAAAAGAAAAGAGTGACACACTTGGGTGCCCCTGGTGTGGTCGACCGCACACTAGGTTTATTGTGGTCGTGCCCCTTCCCCTGGACCCATGGTATCTCTAGGGCGTAATTATGTACACGGAGAGTCTATCTTACAATTGTTCGAGGGCTGGGGTTGGGGCCGCATTGCTACGCGTGCTCGGAACATGCCAGGTGGTCTTGGTTGATGTTGCTCTGGGCGCGTTTGGTCGTGTCCGGCCGTTTAACGGCCGGACTCGAAAATTGCCTTAAAAGGCTGCTCTGTACTTCTGCCGCGAGAGCCGCTGTATGTTCCTCCGTCCGGAGGGAGCGTTCCGTGTTTCCATTGACCGTGATGACTCCGCGAGGGCTTGGCATCTTGAGCTTAAGGTATGCATAATGCGGCACCGTGTTGCATTTTGCGAACGCGGTTCGTCCGAGCAGAGCGTGATAGCCACTGCGAAACAGGACTATGTTGAAGATTAACTCCTCGCTTCAGAAATTATCCGGGGATCCGAAGACCACTTCCAGTGTGACTGAGCCTGTGCAGCTGGCTTCAACACCTGGTATGACGCCTTTGAAGGTCGTTTTTGTAGGTTTAATCCTTGAAGGGTCTATGCCCATCTTGCGCACTGTATCCTGATAAAGCAGGTTTAGGCTACTGCCGCTGTCCATCAGGACTCTCATGAGGTGAAAACCATCAACGATTGGGTCTAAAACCAATGCGGCGAATCCGCCATGGCGGATACTAGTCGGATGGTCTCTTCGATCGAAAGTGATCGGGCAAGAGGACCATGGGTTGAATTTTGGGGCGACTGGCTCCATCGCGTATACGTCCCTTAGTGCATGCTTCCGCTCCCTCTTGGGTATATGCGTTGCGTATATCATATTTACTGTCCGAACTTGAGGGGGGAATCCCTTCTGTCCTCTGTTGTTCGGCGGCCGGGTTTCTTCCTCGTCGTTGCTGTGTAGCCCCTTGTCATTGTTTTCGGGAATTAATTTGCCTGCCTGCTTAAATACCCAACAATCTCTGTTGGTGTGGTTAGCTGGTTTTTCGAGGGTTCCATGTATTTGACAAGGGCGGTCGAGTATTCGGTCTAAATTGGACGGACCCGGAGTAGTTCTTTTAAATGGCTTCTTCCGTTGACCGGGTTTAGAGCCTCAGAATCCGGCGTTGACTGCCGTATCCTCATTGCTGTCGCCGTTAATGCGGCGTTTGTTTTTGTATCGACGCGACCTGCCATTGCGATCCTTGGTATCCAGACTACCAGCATTTTTGCTCAGGTTGTTGCTGCGAGCTAGCCAGCTATCCTCTCCCGCGCAAAAGCGGGTCATGAGTGATGTGAGGGCTGCCATGGATTTTGGCTTTTCATGTCCTAGGTGCCAGGCCAGCCACTCGTCGCGGATGTTATGTTTGAAGGCAGCAAGGGCCTCTGCATCCGGACAATCGACGTTTTGATTTTTCTTTGTCAAGAACCGTGTCCAGAATTGCCTGGCCGATTCGTCTGGCTGCTGGATTATGTGGCTTAGGTCATCTGCGTCCGGTGGTCGCACGTACGTGCCTTGGAAGTTGTCGAGGAATGCGGCTTCCAGGTCTTCCCAGCATCCAACCGACTCTGCTGGCAGGCTGTTAAGCCAATGCCGAGCTAGTCCTTTAAGCTTGAGCGGGAGATATTTGATGGCGTGAAGATCGTCACCGCGGGCCATGTGTATATGAAGGAGATAATCCTCGATCCAAACCGCGGGGTCTGTTGTGCCATCGTAGGATTCGATGTTAACGGGTTTAAACCCTTCAAGGATTTGATGATCCATTACTTCATCAGTGAAGCATAGTGGGTGTGCGGCGCCTCTGTATTGAGCAATATCGCGACGTAGCTCGAGAGAGCGTTGTCTGCTGTGTTTGGCCCGGCCGGAGTGGTTATGTCCAGCGCGACGGTACTCGTCGTGGGTCTTGGGGCGCCTACGTGATCCATAGATAGATCTGGATTGTCTTGCCTTATCCCCCAATATGTCTCGCAAGTCCCGCGCGTTCCCCCGCGGCTTCATGCGGTGCCGAGGGACGGTTTTGGTGGAGGGTTTGCATGCCTCTCTGTCGCGGCCACGAGGTGGTCGGTCTGCCGTATTGTGCGCTGGTGATGCCAGATTGTATGCTTCCTCCTCTAGTCGGGGGAGCAACTTGCATTTTGGGTAGCTTTTGGAGGGGCGTTCGAGTTCGTACTCTTCGGCCGCGAGGACCTCGGTCCATCTGTCGGCCAGCAGGTCTTGATCAGCTTGAAGCTGTTGCTGCTTTTTCTTTAGACTGTTTGCTGTGGCCATTAGCCTACGTCCAAAACGCTCTTGTTCGACGGGATCCTCAGGCATGATGAATTCGTCGTCGTCGAGGCTTGCCTCGTCTTCGGAGGGAGGTATGTAATTATCACCCTCGACCTCTTCGTCTGCCGCCCTCTCGTGAGGGCTTGCTTCTGCCTCCTCTTGCGCTGAATCTTGCTGGAGGGGGTTGTCCTCGACACTTTCTGGGGTGTTGTTATCTCCTGCGTCGGAATCTCCATTCTTGCTATGGCGGGATTTAGAGCGGCGCCGCTGATGTCGGCGCTTGGGCTGTTTCTTTAGGGAATCTGCCTCTGCTGCTTCTTCGCCGTCCCCGTCTTTTGGGGTGTCCACCATGTATATGTCGTATGATGAGGTGGTTTTCCAGTGTCCTGTAGGCGTTGGTTCTTGATAGTCTCCGACATCGTCGTCCATACCGTCGATGTCTTCGGAGTCGTAGTCGAGCACGTCGGTTAGATCGTCGACGGTGGCTACAAAGTGGGTGGTGGGAGGGTTCAGAATTTCTTCGTCGTCCACGTCCCAACCATCCCGGCCGTAGTCCGGCCAGGGCTCTCCGGATAACGAGAGACGCTTCAACGAATTTAGGATGTCGCCGAAGGGTGAGTGCTGAAAGATGTCCGCAGCGGTGAATTCCATGACCGGCGTCCAATCGGATTCGACTGGCGCGAGCGTAGGAGGGTCGGAGTCCGGTAGAGAGTCCGGCACCTCGGAGTCATGAGCTTTATGCGGGACAAGGTCAGTGTTCGGCTCCATCACCGTAGAAGTTGCAGCCCCCGAGGCGGTGTCCAGCCACCCGTCCTCGATCTGTGCGATCGGCTTCGGACTATAGATCGGAGCGGATTCCAGTGCCGCTTCCAAGGCGCTGTCCGGCGGCAGAGTTAGGTCATGCCCATCGTGACAGTGCGGCACGCTCGACTGTGGCTCGGATCCGTCGAGGATCAAGTCCCCGCGGATATCGGCCGTGAAGTTTAGGCTTCCAAACCTGACCTGATGGCCAGGGGCGTAGCTTTCGATCTGCTCCAGATGGCCAAGTTAGTTGGCCCGCAGAGCGAAGCCGCCGAATACGAAGATCTGTCCGGGGAGAAAAGTCTCACCCAGGACCGCGTCGTTGTTGATTGAAGAGGCCATCAAGCCTATCGGTGAAGACACAGAGGAACTCTCAATGAAAGCACCAATGTCGGTGTCAAAACCGGCGGATCTCGGGTAGGGGGTCCCGAACTGTGCGTCTAGGCGGATGGTAACAGGAGGCAAGGGACACGATGTTTTACCCAGGTTCGGGCCCTCTTGATGGAGGTAAAACCCTACGTCCTGCTTGATTGATATTGATATTGTGGATGTTTACAAGAGTGGATCTACCACGAGATCAAGGAGGCTAAACCCTAAAAGCTAGCCTATGGTATGATTGTTGTAATGTATGTCCTACGGACTAGGGCCATCCGGTTTATATAGACACCGGAGAGGGCTAGGGTTACATAGAGTCGGTTACAATGGTAGGAGATCTACATATCCGTATCGCCAAGCTTGCCTTCCACGCCAAGGAAAGTCCCATCCGGACACGGGACGAAGTCTTCAATCTTGTATCTTCATAGTCTTGGAGTCCGGTCGATGATGATAGTCCGGCCGATGATAGTTCGGCTGATGATGGTAATCCGGCTATCCGGACACCCCCCAATCCAGGACTCCCTCATGTACTGTACCAAATCAATGTGCACTACAAATGTCATTCAAAACTTTGAATTCATGTTATGTTCAATTAAAATATTTCGCTACGTGTATAATGCATGCAACCTACTACTCAAATGAATGTTTTAGTGCATTCCAAACGTATATACTACTGCTTCTATATGAACTAAATTTGAATAAGATCTACAGTAATGATTGTTGTGAAGTCAAAGCATTTGAATTCGTTTCTCTGTTTTAATAAGATCTACAATCATCATTATTGAAGTTAAACCATCGTTTGTGTATTATCTTCACAGCACACCACATGATCAGTATCGAGTTACATATGAACTATGTGTACTATATGAACTCGAACTAGATTTTTTGAATCCACTTTATTTTGATTTCAAATCACATTACATTTCTAGCTCTAGCTAGATCTTCATAATCTAAACCATGTCTCATATGTATAATGTGTTTATCACATTATGTATGGTGCCCCGCCCCTACGCCTACAAGTATTTAGATGTGAGTTGCAAACACCACACATTACCACAAATTCTAATAAAATGTGAGAATGTTCGATATATAGTATTGTTTAGATTGCTCGATATTTAGTTGTAAGCTGCAAACACCGCACATTATCACAAATTCAAATAAAATGTGAGATTATTTGATGTATAGTATAGTTTAGATTGTTCGGCATTTAGCTGTGAGTTGCAAACGCCATGCATTATCACATTATGGTATAACATGTGCACAACACGTGTATCACCGCTATATTCATGCATGCAATGTTTAAAACACTATGATCTCCTAATCAAATATATGAATCCGCTTTCATATCAAATTATGATCTTTGTTAGTCTCTTACACCCACACAGTCCTCTAGCCTTTGTAGCTACCACTAACTTTCTCTCGTGCATGCACACGCCCTCCTCGCCCTCCCCCTCCCTCGACATTCTATCCACCGGGCACATTCAATTTTCCCTTTAGGCCGTTCTCCCAGAGTCTCCACAACTCATTTCCGACACACACCGATCGATAAACCTCTCCAGCGATGCCTGCCTACAGCATACACACACAGCTTCAATCTCCTCCTTTATGTGTCCTTGCCTCGTGTCTCTCATATGGTCAGACACACGTGTAAACTCTCACCCCTCTTTCAATCGATCTCACAACCGCACACTCCTCCCCCTATCCAGCTAATAGTTGGGCCTCTCGCACCACCTCCTAGCTCCATTCTCTCTGTCTATCCGTCTCGCTGGGCCTTATTTGCCTCTAACAAATGGACGTACACCGACCGATCTCTCGCTATACATATAAAAAGCTAGGTCCTTATAACTCATTTTTACCCACACATCGATCGATCTGCCTCATTAGTTGTGTCTCTCCCTTCCTCCGACAAACAACAATTGATCTACCGATCTAGTTAGGTTTGCTTACCAAACACATGGTTCCCCTTCATTATCCATGGATGCGTCCCGACGGATCTATCACGCACAGGCACACACAGAAACACATCCCCACTCTTATTGATAACATTGCAGTTCCACCCTCAGTTTGTCTAGTAGGCCTCTCCCAACATCTCCGAGAAGCAACTCCATCACCCATCCAACACTCTACCCCTCTCCCTCCCTCTCCCTCCCTCTCTCTCTCCTCTCTCTCTCTCTGTCCCATCATATTTCCCGTCCTTCAGTTATATATGGATGTCGACCGATCTCCCTCATGACATAGCTGGGTCTCTCCTTTTCAACACATATACGAGTCGTTCTACCTCTATAGTTAGGCCTCTGCCTACCCCTCCCCCACCCCTCCCCCCACACACACCGATACATCAAGCGCTCTAGTCATGTCTTCCTGCCACACACAAACTTGACATGTGCCCTCTAACGTTCCGGTAGGCCAGTCACACTATATCTTTGACTTGCACACACACACACACGC
>NC_041383.1:682121343-682130362 GCF_002162155.2 Triticum dicoccoides | reverse complement strand
CCACGTAGGTGGGGGACGTGCACGAAGAGAAGAGGTGCATGCACGGTGCACGTACTCCCGTCTCTTTCCCAACCACACCCGCGCGGGTACACGGTGGAGCTCATTTCTGTACGAAAAAGGCAGCCCACGTGGTAATTTGGCATGTGTACTGGTTGTCCACTTGGTGGAGGGAGGATCGTCTACCATGGGTGTACAAACAAATTGCGACTTGACGCGTTATGTTAAATTAAAAAAAGAGGCAAACCATGTGGGGCCTACCTTAGAGGCAAGGCTCTATACACTGGAGTACTTTTGATGTGCTCCGTCAACTCGCAGAACGAGGAGAAGCTTGCTTAGTACACCGTCTCCCCCGCCCACGGGCGCGGTGGCTCACAGGATGAGGTGAAGCTTGCTCCTCCCTCGCCCATGCACGCGGTGGCTCGCAGGACGAGGAGAAAAATTTACTACTCCCTCCATTTACTCCTCGTCCCTACTACCTTGGTTATAGAGATTATATCATATTGTTTGGAATATATGTGTCCTTAGTAGATTTCAATATGAACTACTAGTACATACTCCAAACACTGATGTATATAGACGTATTTTAGAGTGTACATTCACTCATTTTGCTCTGTATGTAGTAGCACTCTCCCTCACCCCTCGACCCTCGCCCACGTGGTGAACGTGCAACAATTCATTCGGTCTCATATAGCCAGAACGATATATACTGCACTACCATTATTGCTCGACTTCTTGAAGAGGCGAAGAGCCAATCGCGAGGTTAATATTTTGGAGATGCCAAGCGCAAGGATATAGGAGAACGAGTAGTAGGTGCCGCGTCATTTATAAATAATTTTTTTTCTTCAGTGGCACGTACGCAATATGATAGGTTCATATGGAGAGAAAAGGAAACCGCTCCACTATATACATAGTCAGGACGGGCCAGCCTACACGATTGCTTGCTGGGGTTGCTCTCTTCACACTCTCTCGCACAAAACGACTGTGGCCACATCTCTAACATCCCGGTGGATCACGTCCGCTTGGGTAAGGGGTGGATGCTTAGTGTAGATGCAGTGTCCGTCGCCGACGGTGAAAACCCACTGTCGGCACGTCCCGATCTGGGGTGCCCGCCGTTCTCTCTCACAAAGCCGGTGAGGTTGCCTTCATCCCTTGCTCACCGCCGCGACGTGGGCAGTTGCCGCCTCCCGCCGCCCTCCTCAAGGTCGAGCTACGTCCCTCAGGTACAAGTCCCTTTACAGCTGGCTTGCACCACTTCTCCAGCTGCCCACATCACTCCCTGTGGATATTTCTCTACTTATTTGCCCCACACATACCTGATACCTCTATTGGCTTCTACGTACTGTATTTGTGATGAGTTTATGTCTCATCAACTAGTCCTAGTAATCTTATTCTAATCACACTTCTTCAATTTCTTTGCCACAGGGATGCTCATCTCGATTTTGGTGAAACTGCACAAAATGATCCGATGGTCAAAAGGTTGCAAACTTCATTTATTAGGAAGCTCGAACGTTGCCAGCAAATTGAAGCCTGGTCAGGGTTCACGGTTCAAGGGCTAGGGACTGCATGGATCATTTTTTTCTTAGCTGCCTCTGTTCCAAAATAAGTGTCAACTTTAGTAGTAGTACAACTTTGTACTAAAGTTTCCACAAAGTTGAGACACTTATTTTGGAACGGGGGGAGTACATATTTGCTATGATCTGTCAATCATTGAGATGCAATAGCATGCATGTTAGTCTCCTTTGTATTTGATGAAATGTTGCAACGGGCAACCTTGGACACAAGATACATGTAACAGGAGCTGGAAGCTTCATAGCATTGTACAAATTTATCTCGCTGATAAATTACAGTACGTACTAGTACTACATTAGTACTTCCTCCGTTCCTAAATATAAGTCTTTGTAGAGATTTCACCATTAACCACATGCGGATGTATATAGATGCATTTTAAGTGTAGATTCATTCATTTTGTTCCGTATGTAGTTCACCTAGTGGAATCTCTACAAAGACTTATCTACTAGTAATAGCTAGCCCCCACTACTAGGAATTCTCTATCCTCTCCTTGAGCCACATCATCAAAATTGACGTAGCCGTTAGATGAAGTAAATCAGTCATAATAGCCGTCTGATCTAGACGTTGAGAGGCTCAGCACTAAGCCACATGCAAGCATGCAGAAATACCGTGGCACATGCATGTGAGTGGGTTTTAAATCACATCAACATGTCTGCATGCAAGCATGCACCGGTAGCATGCATGTAAGTGAGCTTTTAAGTCCCATTAACATGTCAAAAAGAAAAATATAATCCCATTATGCAGTAGGAGTTGGCTGATCTTTTTTCCTTATGTGGGATGATCTAAATGATGATGGGAGTTTATTTAGTTTGGCTACCACATTTGTCATGCGGTTATAGATTTTTTTTAGTTCTATGAAATCGATAATTTTGCGCAGAGAGATATATCGCTGTTCCGCGGCAATGAGCGGGGACTCATCTAGTAATATTTAGGAACGGAGGGAGTACTATGTAAAGAGTTAGGTGTCGCACGGTGATAGTGTGAGGTGGGCCATGTAATCACTGAGCCTGCGTGTTTTCACTGCTCTTGCACTCCTCCACTGTAAGAATGGAGAAAATTGTAATCTACTACCTCCTTTTACCAAAAGCGTGGGACATCCAGCAGTCCTACCACCTCAGTAATAAAGACCAATGAGCCGTTAAATCACATAGACCCAGCAGTAAGTTGGACGGACGAAGCAACCATCACTCTTGAGCCAGTGAGAGGTCGCGTCCGCTCTGCCCGAGCATGAATGCGGCACCGATTCTTTGGAGTGGCACTGACCATTTCGGGCGGGAAGCGCGCGCGGGCGGTGGAGGGGCTTTGGGTGGGCCAGGCTGGTCAGGAGCGGCGTGGCAACTGTCCGCATGTCCCTACCGGACACGCCCGGAAACGAGAGGATGCACCGACTCTCGCGGCTAAAATCATACACTACACACCATAACTCTGTAGGAGTAGGTCGATCTGTCGCACTCTCTAACACACACATGCTGTTAAACACACACACACACGCACGCACCTTGGTCCCATTGCACCTTCTAACGTGACTTATTACACCTAGACGGAGGGAGTAGTAAGTATACGAGATACGGTGGCACACTGACTTAAGTCAAATACAAGTGCCCAAAATTTGTGTGCATGTTATAATAAGGATTCACTTAAAATAGTACGTGAGCAAACAGAGGGATCAATTGGACAGTGTTCCCGAGCAGTAGCGAGATGTGTGAGGTAGTAAGATACACCGCTGGCGCTTTTAATTTTTCTTATTAATTTGTTTGTTTCACCCTCTGACTGGTGGGACCCAACGTACTACGTGGAGAGAGGTAAGGTGACCAAGGCTGCATTATTTCTGCACCACTGTGGATAGTCTTACCACCAAAGCCACATGACACGATTATGATTGAAATCCTAATGACTCCCACACACACACACACACACACACACACACACACACACACACAAAACACGGCATGCCTATCACACGAATGCAGCAATGTATAAAAGGTTATTTTCCTCTCGTTGAACATAACGGGAGGGTTGTGTAGCTGGTTAGCCTGTTTGCTCATCAAACTTGAGGTCTCGGGTTCAATAACTACACTTGAGCATAGTTTTTGCCAGGAGGATTCTTTGACTGGTCAAAATGTTTTCTAGGGTTTGCACGCTTCACACTCTCTCTCCAGTATATATATACACGCTAGAGCCTCAGTGCTTGTAGTTTCTCTCTTCACACTCTCTCGCCCTCTCCCACTGGATCCTCAGCGCTTGTAGTTGCTCTCTTCACACTCTCTCGCCCTCTCCAGATCTAAACAAGACTTCGTTGGCCTCTCTCTCCCCTCACTGCTGCTCAAAGAGCCGGCAGGATCCGTCCACCGGGAAGGGAAGGAGGCTTAACACTGTCGCCGTTGGCGAGGGAGGGAATCCACTACCGGCGCTGCTGTTCACTTTCCACCCAGCAGCGGCGCGGGAGGGCCTCCGACCCTTCTTCTTCGCCGCCGTCCCGTCGCCCACCGAACCACGCCCCAAGAACCTTAAGGTATATTTTACTTACTCCACATGCATTGCTCTAGCTGCATGTATACCATGAATCTAGGACATGGTTCAAAGAGGAAACGAGTGGGGGAAAGTAGTGGGAAAAGTTTTATATAGCATGAATCTAGGACGTGGTTCAAAGAGGAAATGAAGGGGGAAAGTTGTATAGCATGAATCTAGGACGTGGTTCAAAGAGGAAAGGAATGGGGGAAAGTACTGGGGAAAGTTGTATCACATAAATCTAGGACGTTGTTCAAAGAGGAAAGGAAGGGGCAAAAGTACTATTTCAAAAAGGAAAGGAAGGGACAAGGCTGTAGAGTTTGAGCAAGACTAGATTTTCTGCGCTCACATAGGGAAAGGTGTCTAAAGATAACAAAACTGGGACCAACACAAATATGCTCCTTGGTTGTTTGTTCTTTGTTGCAACAGACTGTGCATGACCACAGTACATCGGTAGATGCACATGGTGCTGGTGCGTCCACTGTCCCGTGCAACTCATTAGCTGTTGTTAATCTATGGCCCTGTTTGGTTAAAAACTCCCTAGTCCCTACCTGCTTGGTTCCGGGGACTAAACATGGACTAGAGGTTATTAAATGACATGATAAAAGACCATGTTACACCTAGTAATGAACTAATAGAAACAAGGTGCGATGCATGGCAGGGGTAACTATTGGAAAAAGTCCCAAAAAGACTCCCTTGGGGTCTTCTTTCTTTAGTCCCAAATGCCCACTTTATTCTTTAGTTGTGAAGTAAATATTGCCTCTGACATGTGAGTCGCTGAGATGCATAATCATCGATTGTTTTGAATGTTCTCTATGAATTGCCAGGCCTGTGTGTTTGATTGCAATGTACAGAAACGCAAAAAAGCTGCTCAAACTCTTTGTACTCCTTATGTTCCTTTTTAATTCGCACATTGTGAAAGTGCATACTTTTTTGTATAAGATTGGTAAAAGTAGAGATACTTTGACTGCAGACAAAACTTGTATGCAGACTAGAAAGGACCGGAGGGAGTACATGTGAAACTGCTGCAAACGTGGTGATCACCCTGGGAATAATGCTAGTACGTATTGTTTTGCATGTTCATCCAATGCCAGTGATATAGGAATTCGAACTAATCAAAATAAATTCATTCATACATGGTCGGATTTCATATAAACATGCCGGATTTCATTACATTTCATACATTCTTCAACTAAAAAGGGGTGTTTGTGGCCGCATGCATCTCCCAGATGCAGAGGCCCGGGGTCATCCTCCTTTTCGAAAACAAAAACTAAAAAGGGGTGCGCTGGAGGTATAATTAATTAACCGAAGCTACCAACCTGTGTCCCGCTGAGCCCAACAAAAGCTTCAGTGACTTAAATGCAGGTGCAGTTGCGTAACTGACATGTGGCCTGTTGGGCCCACGTGTCAGTGAGCCAACTGCACCAGCAGTTAAGTAGAAGCAGCGTTCTTCTCCAGCGCAGCTCTCCGACTCCATGTTGCCGCCAAGAAGCTAACCGGCCGTCAATGGTCAACCCTCCTAGCTTGGCTTCAACCGGAGGGTAGCAGCGGTGGCCTTACTTGGACCCGAGCGGGGGCGACCTACCGTGTTCTACTCTTCCTCGTTTTCTGTGTGGCGCGGCCTCGTTGGCAGCGGGGCGGGGCCTCGGCGGAGCCGGCGATGCCTCTGTCTCGTTGCCGGTGGGCGGCGCCTCAGCGGAGCGGTGGAAATCCTCCCCCACGTTGCCGGCACGATAGGGCCTCGGCTGAGCCGGCGATGTCCTCTACCTCGTTGTTGGCAGGGCGGGGCCTCGGTGGAGCCGGCGGTGTCCTCTGCCTCGTTGTTGGCACCGCGGGGCCTCGGCGGAGCCGGCGGTGTCCTCTACCTCGTTGTTGGCGCCGCGGGGCGTCGTCAACGCCAGTGGAGCGGGGACTTGTCAGAGTCGGCATTGTCCTCTGCCTCGTCCTCGGTCTCACCAAACAGCGCCTCGCCTGCTTCATTGCCCTCTTTCTAGCCTCTTTGTAGGCGGCCGCAGCCTCCGCCACCCGCATGCGGTACCGCCAGCGCTCGAGGCGGCCCTTGTGGGCGGAGCGGTACGAGTCGAGCAGCGCCTCCTGCTCCACCCGCTCCGCGGCGATCTGCTCCTCTGCTTGTAGGTGCTCCTGGAGGAGATGGTGGTTGTAGGCAGCGTCGGCATGCGCCTCCCGGAACTGCTCCTCACGCATCTGCCTCACCATGTCCATATATTGGGCATGGGCCTCGCCGATGGTCATGGTGCAATGCACCGGCGAGGATGGCGCGGAGGAGGGGGTTGGCGCCGGATCGTCGACTACCATGTTCTCCATTGGGACGTCGTCGTCCTCCAGCTGCCTGCCAGCCAGCCGGTCAGCAGCAATGGCTGCTATCTCCTTGTGGTCCGTCGTCCGCCCGTCCCGAAGAGCGCTAGAGCGCGAGGAAGCCATGGTGGGCAGTAGTGGTGTGGATAGGACAAAGGCAACGGATGCGGATGACTGCGGCTATGGCCGTCGCAGCAGTTTATATAGCAATGGTGGGCGGGCGGAGGGACGGACGTGTGACGCCAGAGTAGCCGCCTCGGCAACCGCGTATCATTAATGTGTGTGGCAGATGGTCGTATGGATGGCACTTGTGTCGTTTGAAGGCGGAGCAATTGCCTGCACCGGGAAGCGGGGCGGCCGACGCTGAATGTTTCGGGCAAAAAGCGCGCGTGGGCGAGGAGATCACTTTACTTGGATAGGATGACAATGGGGACCCACTAGGTCCATAGCCTCACGTACGCAAGTGCCTCCTTATTATATATATATATATAACTATAATTTATTTTGCTTCCTCCTGGTTTCCTGACATCACGGTCCCACACAATTGTCTACCTATGTACTCCCTCCTTTCCGGTTTATATGGCTTATCTCAAAATTTTAGTTTTTCCATTTTATAAGGCTCAATTTGGTTGTTTTCCATCACATGTTCAGATTCCAAGGTGCATTAAATCATTGCATGCAAGTATTAAGAGAAAATTGACCAATGCATGTACTTTATGCATGCATGCATTGCAATTAATGCATTGATAAACATAATTTTTTTCAGGATAACAAGAGCATTAATTAGGTGCTTTTGCAAAACTAGAAAAAGTATTCCACTACTCGCCATCTACCTTGATTGGTGAGATTTTTGAATTGAGCATTATAAACCGGAAAGGAGGGAGTAGTCAATAAACAAGAGAATTGCACAAGAAGCGGCCGACAGCTGGGACCAAGCAGCTCGAGCAGTATTTGTGTTTTTGAGGTGTGAGCACTGCAGACTTTTTCGATGTTTACCCCAGATATTAATTTTTCTCCTCTGAACAACAACGAAAACATCGCTGCAGGTATTAACTGGGCGGGCTGTGGCCCGTCTAGCCCAGGCCAGATATCCAGCCCAGATATTAATTTTTTTCAAGCTGAAAATGGCTAGCCCAACTACTACTTTTTTTAGGAATACCCAGGCAAGGTCAAGTTGTTATTCTCCGCCCCGCTGGGCTACAAATCTTTCCTAGGAGGGATGCATTAGGCTTCACAAGAAAATGGGCTTCAAGAAATAATAAATGGAATGTAATTATAAAAACTGGGTATTAACTATAAAAAAATGCACCAAAGAGTGATTACTTTATAAAATATTATTTTTGGAATATTGAAAATTTTAATTTCATTAATTGTTACGAGCAGAATGTTTCGTTGGATTTTTACGCAATATAAATTTATATTGAAATTGTATTTAATCTGACTAAAATTTCGGGATAAAAATATTTGGATCCCATCAAAATGTGGGAAATTTTATTGAATTCTGTTTTGAACGGTTGGTTGAAATGGACTATACTTTTAACAAACTGTAAATGGGTTGTAGTAAATTCCATTAGAATTCAAAAATGGGCTACACATTCTTACAAATCTCAAATGGGCTATAAGTTCTCTGCCACACACTTCTGGCCTTACTAAGTTGACGCGTCCCCTAAAAAAACAGAGTTGACGGGTATGCAAGGCTTTGTCAACTTATAGTCAACACCCGGTTCTAGCAGCAGTGGTCGTTGGATGTCCATCCAACGGATGCCATGCTTCTTCTTCAATCTCGGATATTCTAGCTTCACCTGCCCAAAAAATGATTGATCCCCCTGACATTTGGGGCGCACCGTTTCGGAAGCTGACCTGTGGGCCTACTAAGTTGACGTACCAAGGGCTTTGTCAACTTAGTCAATATAAACGATTCTAGCTGCAGTGACCGTACGATGTCCATCCAACGGCCGTCGTGCTTCTTCAACCTCTGGTCTTCTTGCTCCAGCCGCCCAAAGCAGCACCGGTCGTGCCGCCTGCTCCTGCCTCCCGTGGCCGGCTGTGCTGCCGCGGAGGCCTCACCGCCCCTACTACTCCCACCGCTGGCCAGGCCATCCCTCCACTCACCCACTGACCCACACCCCCTGTTATTCTGCGGTGACGGCAGCGCAGCCGAACCAGTGAACCCTCATACTCCTCTCTGCGTGTGCATCCACTGCCGCGTCTTCCCCGGCTCCGCGTCGTCCCCTTCCTAGGCCTCGCCGGCGTCCACCGTCGTGGTGCTCTCGGCGCGGCGTGGCCAACGTGGTCAAGGAACGACTTCCATCGGACGTGGATTGTACGTGGAGAGGCTGACAGCTGGGTCCACAGCAGCCGCAAGGAAGTGCCTCCTTATTACGCGTAAAATAATTATTCCTCCACCTGACAGCGGGGACCCACCAGACGGGCCACCGTATTTCGTGAAAAAATGATTCGCCCCCTAACTGCTGGGACCCACGAGCTACATCTTCGCACGCAAGGAAGTGCATCCAAAAAAACGATTCACCCCCCTGACCGCTGGGACCCACCAGCTACATCTTCGCACGCAAGGAAGTGCGTCCAAAAAAAAACGATTCGCTCCCCGACTGCTGGGACCCACCAG
>NC_041383.1:682120468-682121042 GCF_002162155.2 Triticum dicoccoides | reverse complement strand
CAAAAAAAAAACGATTCGCCCCCCTGACTGCTGGGACCCAGCAGCTACACCTTCGCACGCAAGGAAGTGCGTCCGGGCAAAAAACGATTCGTCCCCCTGACTGCTGGGACCCACCAGCTACATCTTCGCAGGCAAGGAAGTGCCTGATAGTCGGGACCCACCTGGTCGAAGCGTACGTAGCGTTGTCATCCTGGTCGCGAACGTGTACGTACATACTGGTCGATGTAGAGGCGCGCACGTGTCATAGTAGAGGCGCGCACGTAGCATGTACACGTACGTACAACGGCCAGGGTGCAAGAAAGAAAATATAGTCACGTATGTGTACATACGGTCGGGGTCTCGAACGCCTAGTCGCGCATACCGCAAAACGGAGGAAACGGACCTCCTACGGTCGAAACGGGGGTCCTGTTGATCGGGAGGGGTGTGGCGTACCACAAAACGGAGGAAACGGACCTCCTACGGTCGAAACGGGGGTCCTGTTGATCGGGAGGGGTGTGGTGTACCGCAAAACGGACGAAACGGACCTCCTACGGTCGAAACGGGGGTCCTGTTGATCGGGAGGGGTGTGGCGTAC
>NC_041383.1:682101999-682120240 GCF_002162155.2 Triticum dicoccoides | reverse complement strand
TACCGCAAAACGGGACTCCACGGGATACTGTTCATCTCCACCGTCGACCTCCTCCAGCCTCCACGGGCTACCGTCGACCTCCTCAAGCCTCCACGGGCTCCTGTTCATCCAGCCTCCACCGCGCGCTACTCCACCGGCTACTGTTCAACCACCCCTCCACGGGCACCCCTCCACCGTCTTCTGTTCATCCAGCCCTCCACACCACGGGGTCCTATTCAACCACCCCTCCACGGCCACCCCTCCACCATATACTGTTCATCCAGCCCTCCACACCACGGGTTCCTGTTCATCCAGAGGCAACGCCACCGCTCACTGTTCATCCAAACCCCCCTGCAATGCTCACTGTTCATCCAATCGACCGGCTTCAATTAGCAGCAGTAGCGAAGGAATCGCTCCATCGGGTTCAGTTAACAGCCATAGATCGGTCGCTCGGGTTCAGTAACGCGTAGCCTGTAGTGCAATCGCTCGGGTTTAGTTAGAGCCCAACGCCTCGCTCGGCTTCAGTTAGAGCCAACACCTCGCACACACACGCGCGTACGTACGAGAGAAACGCGCATCGCTCGGCCCCCGACCTCCCACTGTAACCGGCAACTCCCCGAAATTTTCCTCCCCCTCGCTTCTACCATGGTTTTTTCTGTCATGGATGGCCCAAAGAATGTCATGCAGCTGCGTCTCCGGCCGGCCCAGGATGAAAAGCCCATTTTCTATCATGATTTTTTGTCATAGAAGTAGGAGCTCACCACATCTATGATGATACCAGGTTTTGTCACAATTATCGTCATAGAAGTGTCATATGTATGACAGAAAAAAAATTCGTTCGGCCCAAAATGTCACGGATGTGTCTTTTTTTGTAGTGATAGGAACAAGACTTTCAGGAGTTACGTTGAAGAAGAAGATATTCTGCTTAGTAGTGTGTTCCCTCTGACTCTCGTATCTTAGCCCTTCCAACGCAAACAAGTTGGTCAGCTTTGGGTTAGAGGCTGTCTACAGCTCGCAGCGGTAGAAATTGGGACCAAATTGTACCTTGATCGCGCCCCCAGGAAGAAATGACATTGGCTGGACCAGATCTGATATACAGAGAGAGTAACAATGCTCCCATCTCGAGTTCACGGTAGTATCATCTTCAACCAAGATCCAAACCCCCACTTCCATCCCACTCTTGGTAAAACTTGTCAGGCACAGCTCGCCCTGCTGAATCACTTCCAACAGAAAGGATTCGTCGAGTGCATGATCCAATGACAAGGTATCCAGTAGATGAATGACGCGGAATGTCTCATCTTCCTGGCTCAAGCGGACGAAGCCATTTGGATCATGCTCAAGATGGAACCTGTCGATCGATGACCCAAAACAATCCACCGTTTACCAATTTCCCGGTTATCCACTCGACCACAGGGTAAGGCAAATCAGCCGTGGTTTCCCTCCAAGAAGCACCCGCCTTATCCATCTCTTTTTTTGAGAGAGAGATCTCGCCAGCTTTATTAATTCGGAGAGATGTTCATAGGTACAATAGTTGGGTTATGAGGATTGACCAACGACACATGTCTACCTATGCTAGATTACAAGCATACTTTGCAAGATTGTGAGCCTCAAAATTTAAGTTTCTATGCTAAAAGATAAACTCGCAAGAAGCAAAACCAGAACTACGAGCTATTATTTCATGTGTAATTGCTGCGTTCGGTCCACTTGTTCCCCCCATTGATGTCATTAACTACTCCTTCGCAATCGGAAGCCAGCACCACATCATGACCATCCAGATCTTCTGCCAAAGCTAGTCCCTCTCTGTAAGCAAAGGTTTCTAAGACCGTGGGATCGATGACACCTCCGTAGACCACTGCCGAGGACCCCAGATAGTTGTCATTCTCATCTCGACGTAGGGCAGCCACAGCTCCGCCCCTTTTGCTTTGAGCTACAGCTCCATCAACATTCACTTTGACAGTGTCGGTTCCTGGAGCAAGCCAGCGTTGAGTCCTGACCACCCTTGCTGACGTGCTCACCACTGTGTTCACCTTAGGGATTTGTTGCAAGTCCGCAAGGAAGTTGTTCACAAAAGAAATGGTTTGGTTTGGTGCTTGAAAGATTGCCTTGTACACAGATTTTCGCCGAGCATACCAAATGGCCCAAAGTGTAACAGCCATTGTTGTAAACTTGGAGTGGTCCATCCTGCTGTACAATTCAAACAGCCATCTCTTTGCACTTGGTTCTTCTAGTTTTGCCATCGCTAGCACCACATCTTCATCTGATAGTGCCCACACACACCTCGACATCGTATACAAGAGATCAAAGCATGCTGCCATGAGTCCTAGCACCCGCACAGAGGGCATGTGTCCTGGGTTGCCATATTTCTGTGGTGTAACACATCCATGGTAGGCAGCGAATGTCGTGCCAAACACCAGATGAATACTTTGATCTTCGAGGGTATAGGAATCTTCCACAATGCCGACCAGGCTTTTCCTTCCTCCTGACTTGCAAATGATCCCGATCTACCCTCTAGCCACTCCTCTCGCTGCAGTTTTGTGCTTACCAAAAATCTGTAAGCCCAGCTAACAGTGAACCTTCCTTTTTTATCAGGATACCAAGCCCAAAAATCCTCAACATTGCGAGTACAAACTGGGATTCTCAAAATAGCATCAGCATCAAACCGAATGAACACAGACCTTACCAAATCCTCGTTCCAACCTCCAGTGGATGGCTGTAGCAGCTCCGCCAATTTCGTCGGTGGGTTTTGCACGAGGGAAGTAATGGGCCTTGGTGTGTGTTCTTTTGGTATCCAATTGACCAGCTAGATATCTATGGTTTGACCGTTCCCGATCCTTCTAATGATACCTTGCTTCATTACATCTCTTCCTTCGATTATTGCTCGCCAAATCTGTGAGGGGCGAGCTCCAAGTTGGGCTTCTAGTAAAGTTGTCTCAGGGAAGTAGCTAGCTTTGAGTATTCTGGCACTCAAAGTAGATGGTTCATTAAAAATTCTCCAGGCTTGTCAGGCCAATAGAGCTAGATTAAACAGCTCTAAAGCTCTGAACCCCAACCCTCCCAAGTGTTTAGGTCGCATCATCACATCCCAAGATACCCAAGCTGTCGTCCTTTGGCCCTGTTTACACCCCACCAAAACTTCCGGATAATAGACTTTATGTGATTGCATAAGCCTCTTGGGAGCTTAAAACATGACATAGAATATACTGGGATGGCCTGAGCTACTAATTTGATTAGGACCTCTTTTCCTCCCGTTGATAAACATTTGCTCATCCATCCTTTTACCTTGTCCCACACTCGATCACTCAAGTATTTGAAAGTGCCGTTCTTGGCATGCCCCACATCTGTAGGCATCCCCAAGTATTTATCGCTCAAAGATTCGTCAGGAACATGAAGGAAACCCTTAACTGCATCTCGAACTATCTCCGGGGTTCCCCTGCTGAAAAATATAGATGATTTTCCCCTATTAATTCTTTGGCCCAATGCCATACAATATGACTCCTATAGGTGAGGGAGTCCTGGATTAAGGGGTCCTCGGACAGCCGGACTGTTGGACTATGAAGATACAAGATTGAAGACTATGCCCCGTGTCCGGATGGGACTCTCCTTTGCATGGAAGGCAAGCTTGGCAATTCGGATATGTAGATCTCCTTCTCTGTAACCGACTCTGTGTAACCCTAGCCCCCTCTGTGTCTATATAAACCGGTGGGTTTAGTCCATAGGACAACAAAAATCATAATCATAGGCTAGATTCTAGGGTTTAGCCTCTTCGATCTCGTGGTAGATCAACTCTTCTAATACTCATATTATCAAGATCAATCAAGAGGGAAGTAGGGTATTACCTCCATCGAGAGGGCCCGAACCTGGGTAAAACATCGTGTCCCCTACCTCCTGTTACCATTAGCCTTAGACGCACAGTTCGGGACCCCCTACCCGAGATTCGCCGGTTTTGACACCGACATTGTTGCTTTCATTGAGAGTTCCACTGTGTCATTCCGATAAGGCTCGATGGCTCGCCTTGTTGTCAAGGACAACATCACCTTTGGAGGAACCCTGGCTGTAGGCCAGACTCTTGGCTGGGTGGTTTTGTCATGGCCACCTGTTCGGCTGCCACGCCGACGATGACTTCTCAGGTCATCAAGAACAACCTCCACATCAGCTCGGAATTCACCGAGCAGATGGACCCAATGGAGCTCTCCTCCCTAAACGAGCTCATGGATCATATCGCCGCCCTGGGAGTCGCTATAGACTATGATTGGATCGGGCTTAAACCCGACAAAAGGGAGATTAACTCTCCACCGGTCACCCATCAGATAGCGGTGGTGGAGGAACAAAACAACGATTCTTCCTCTATTTTGAGGATGGACTATGTCCGGATTCCCGAGCTCTCTGAGCCGGACACCCGTCTACGGGAGGACATGGCCCAGGCTCCGAACTTAGAATCGGGCAAGGGGCCACAAATATTGGGCAACATCCCGGAGTCCAAGCTGCCAAGCTCGGGGGCTCCTTTACCCCTGGGTCTCAGATCGGGTCAGGATTTGGACTTAAAGCTACCCACCCACCCAGACACAAGTGATCTTTCCCACATTAGACAAGAGCCCCAAGAGACAGTACATCACTTCTGGGCCAGATTCCTCCTTGTAATGAGCAAGGTGAAGGTCTGTCGCGAGGAAGACGCAATTTCATTCTTTTGCAAAAATTGCACGGACAAGGGAATTCACAACGCTATAAGTCACTGTGACATATCACACTTTTCCGACTTGGCGGCCATAGTACAGAAGTACTATGCGATGGAAAGCGCCTGGGAAACCCAAACAAAATTCTGGGATCCTCCAGCTCTAACTAAACCCCTCGTCCGGACTAAAAGGGTGCGCTCTTGCAAGTCACCCAATCCAATTACAAAGAATCCGAAGCCCCCTACAGGGCGTGGAACCGTACTGGAGGGATGGCTCAACAGGCCATGCAAAATTCACAGTGCACCGGGCATCATACCAACACACAGCCTTAGAGCATGTTGGATACTCCGGCAGGTGGCCAAGAGCGGCGAGGACCTTCTCATCAACAATACTGCAGAGCACCATCCCACAGAGAATAACAATACAGTACTAACAGTCTTCAAGACTTTCGCCTCAAACAATAGGCATAAGCGAGCACTCCGGAGCTTCGCCGAAGTCTGCCACGTCGCAACAATAAATCCGTGGAACGATACGGCCATAACCTTGAATGCCAGTGATGAACCTCAGTCCCGAACAGTCCGAGCACCAGTCGCTTTGGTCCTTAGACCAATTGTGGACGGATTCCGGCTTACTAAAGTGCTCATGGACGGTGGCAGCGGATTAAACCTCATCCATGAGGAAACTCTTAACAAAATGGAAATAGATAAGAGCCACATTGAGCAAAGCAGCACGACCTTCAGAGGAATCATCCCTAGTCGGGAGGCACGATGCGCAGGAAAAATTACACTAGATGTGGTATTCGGCACGCAGGAGAACTATAGGTCTGAAGAAATCACATTCCAAGTGGCCCCGTAACAGTGGATACCACGCCCTTTTAGGGCGGGATGCATTCACAAGCATCCAAGCTATACCCCATTACGGGTACATGAAGCTTAAGATGCCTGGGCCCAATGGAATCATCACTCTAGCCAGTGATCCGAACATAGCACTCCGCACCAAAAATAAAACCGCCGCACTAGCCCTGGAGGCATTATCCGAAGCCCTCGCGGCCGAAGAGTTAACAGCGTTGTGCTCCACAGTGGACAGGAACGACGTGATACTCGAAAAATGACCCAAGTCCACCTCTTTTAAACCAGCAGACGAAATAGTCAAATTCTAGGTCCACCCAACGGACCCTACAAAAACAACATCAATTGGGGCACAGGTAAACCCCACAACAGACACCGCACTATGAGAGTTCCTGCGCGAGAATTGGGACATCTTCGCCTGGTATCCTTCAGACATGCCAGGTATCCCACGCAGGCTGGCCGAGCATAGCCTAAACATACTAAAGGGATACAATCCGGTCAAGCAGACTCTTCGGCGCTTTTCAGAACCCAAGCGACAAGCCATGGGAGAAGAGCTAGCCAAACTACTCGAGGCCGGATTCATTAGAGAAATAAAATATCCGGACTAGCTAGCAAACCTGGTGATGGTACCAAAGAAGGACAAATCCTGGCGCCTATGCGTTGATTTTAAGGACCTCAATAACGCTTGCCCCAAGGATCCCTTCCCCCTCCCCAGCATCGACCAAATCATCAATGCTATCGCAGGACATGACTCATTGTGTTTCCTTGACGCATACTCCGGATACCATCAAATCAAGATGGCGGAGTCCGATCAAGCCGCCACGACATTTATCACTCTATACGGCCCCTTCTGTTTTAACACCATGCCTTTTGGGCTCAAAAACACCGGTGCAACCTATCAACGCATGATTCAGACATGCCTGGAAACACAGATCGACAAAACAGTGGAGGCATATGTAGACGATGTGGTCATCAAAACCAGACACGTCGAATCTTTAATAGACAACCTGAGGCTTACGTTCGACAATCTCCGAACATATGACATCAAGCTCAACCCAGAAAAATGCGTTTTTGGCGTACCTTCCGGAAAGCTCTTGGGCTTTATCGTTTCCAATAGAGGAATCAAAGCAAACCCAGCTAAAATCTGAGCTCTGTCACAATTGGCTACCCCAACAGACCTCAAGCAAATCCAGAAATTAACTGGATGCCTGGCCGCCTTAAGCCGCTTTATCTCCCGATTAGGAGAAAAGGCACTACCTCTTTATCGCCTTCTTCGACGCACCGAACACTTCGAGTGGACGGATGCAGCCACGGCCGGACTTGAGGAAATAAAAGCCCTCTTGGCCACCAATCCAATCCTGGCCGCGCCAAATGTTGGTGAACCCATGCTGCTATATATAGCTGCAACACACCAGGTTGTAAGCGCAGTGCTCGTCATCGAACGAGAGACAGATGGACATAAATTCCCGCTTCAAAAGCCGGTATACTATGTATCCACTGTCCTCACTCCATGCAAGTCACGGTACCCACATTATCAAAAGATAGCATACGCGGTCTTCATGGCATCCCAAAAATTACGACACTACTTTCAAGAGTGTTCAATCACGGTGGCCTCTAAAGTACCACTCAATGACATAATAAATAATCGCGAGGCCACGGGCCAGATTGCTAAATGGGCTATCGAGCTCCTCCTATTCGACATAACATACAAACCAAAGCGAGCCATTAAGTCGCAAGTACTGGCTGACTTTGTCGCTGAATGGACAGAAGCCGAACTCCCTAAAGAGTACGGCGCGTACTCCAATTGGATCATGCACTTTGATGGCTCTAAGATGCTGGCTGGTCTAGGGGCAGGCGTTGTCCTGACATCCCCCACCGGAGATACAGTCCAATACGTACTCCAAATACTATACACAGATTCCAACAACGCAGCCGAATACGAGGCCCTATTGCATGGTCTCCGAATGACAGTCTCCATGGGCATTCAACGCCTAGAAGTGCGTGGGGATTCAAACCTCGCAATATCTCAAATAAATGGAGACTTTGATGCCAAGGACCCAAAAAAGGCGGCCTGCCGCAAAGCCGTCCTCAAAATATCAGCTCGGTTCAAGGGGCTCGAATTCCACCATGTGGTCCGAGAAAACAACCAAGCGGCAGATATCCTCGCTCGCATTGGCGCTAAGCGTGACCCCGTCCCACCTAATATCTTTCTGGAAAGGCTGTTCAAGCCATCCATGGTATGGGAAGGGGAGACCGACAATACCAGTTCGGATCCGAACACAACCCCAGATCCCGAACAATCTGACGTAATCGGAGGCTCCGCCACCAAAATGACACCTTCGGCCCATGTGATTATGGCTGTCATCGCCCCGTGGACAGAACCTTTCTTAGCCTACTTAAATAGGCAAGAACTCCCTGAGGACCAAAATGAGGCTCGTTGCATTGTGCAGTGCTCTAAAGCCTACAAGGTCCACGAGGGAGAGCTTTATAAGAAAAGCATGACTGAAGTGCTCCAAAGGTGCATCTCCGAAGAGGAAGGGCGGCAGCTCTTGGCCAAAATTCATGCCGGACTCGGCGACCACCATGCCGCAGCTCGGGCGCTCGTAAGCAAGGCCTTCCGCACAGGTTTCTACTGGCCGACAGCCCGGGCAGACGCACAGGACCTTGTCCAACATTGCGTCGGTTGCCAGCTTTTTGCAAATCAAAGCCATATGCCACCTACCGCTCTCCAAACAATCCCCATAACTTGGCCCTTCGCGGTCTGGGGGCTCGATATGGTTGGACCCCTTAAAGGAGGAAGCCATAAGAAGAAATACTTGTTGGTCATGGTTGATAAATTCACCAAATGGATAGAAGCCAAACCAGTTAAAACGGCCGAGTCCGGACCAGTGATAGACTTCATATCCGAGGTCATACACCGTTACGGTGTCCCCCATAGCATCAACACCGATAACAGCTCAAACTTCACAGCCAACAAGGTGAAAACTTGGTGCGGCAAAATGGGCATAAAGCTCGATTATGCATCCATCTATCACCCCCAAACAAACGGTCAAGTTGAATGAGCGAATGGTCTTATTATGAGCGGCATTAAGCCCAGGCTAGTGCGATTCTTGAAGGAATCAGATACGCACTGGGTCAAGGAGCTTGACTCCGTACTATGGGGGCTGCAGACCACGCCAAATCGCACAACCGGATACACACCATTTTTTATGGTGTACGACACAGAGGCAGTGCTACCCTGTGATATCATCCATGACTCACCTTGAGTGCACATGTACGAAGACAAAGAAGCCGAGCTGGATTGGCAGGATGGCTTAGATGCCCTGGAGGAGGAGCGTGACGTCGCAAAGGCCCGTTCCGCATTTTATCAACAGCAAGCTCGAAGGTATCAAAGCAGAGAAGTATGGGCCGAAACTTACAACATTGGCAAACTCATTCTACGCCTACCAGAGAAGAAAAAGGACAAGCTCAAGCCCAAATGGGAAGGTCCCTTCATCATTGATAAAGTCCTCACCGGTGGAGCGTACCGTCTGCGTGATGCATCCAATAATCGACTCGAGCCGAACCCATGGAACGCGGCCAGACTCCGAAGATTCTACGCCTAGTGTCGAACTCCATGTTTGTCTCCTTACCTCCGTATTCCTTTTTAAATTATACCCTCTCTCTCCTTTTTATATATATAGCCTTAAAAGCTTCAAGTATGCTTTGACCGCACACTCCTGCCGTGCTATGTGCGCTCAATATACCTGGGGGCTTCTTATACAGAAGCTTAATATGATTATCTCCTGGGCTTTATGCCCACCACATATGTGTCACTTCTCCATATGTGCCTTTTTTCACCACTATATCCATCGATATGACTTAAGTTTTGGCCAAGCTGGGTTGCCTGGCTCTTGTGTTTATGCCCTATGTTCCTGTTAATTCGGCTAGGGCATAAGGGGAGCACCAATGTGATTGTTACTGCCGGGTCAGCCGGATGTGTACCTCAGACTGGGTGAAGCCGAAAGCTAGCATTCTTAAGGGAATATTCGGTTGGTGAACAAAAGATGTCTTTAACCTATTACAAAATATGCCCCCAGATGTTTATATCCTGCATCATTTTTCGCAGTTCGGACATGCACATTAATGCATGCACACCTAGGGAAAGGAACCCTTAACGGAACTATTCTCCCTGGAAGATGTTTCTTACTACCCATGTACTATAACATAGCTAGTTGGGTACTTATATGTTCAAGCACTTATGACCCCTACACCTGGTTTCCACGCGTGCCCCGGTTTTCACATAACCGAGCGGCTATTCGGATACACTCTGGACTGTCGGGTCCAGAGGTTGAAGCGAAAAGGTCCGCCAAGACAAATGATTTACAATCCGGCTAGGGACAAAATGTGTCCTCCGAAGTACACAGTCACTTAGACTGACTAAATTCTTCTTCTATACCATCCAACAGGCTGTCTAGCCTATAGTCATGTTGGGAATACTTAGCAGCTAATGCTACCTGGTCATTACCAGACTTACAGGGATCTCTTTCCCATCTGACCCTACAGGTCCGACCTCAGCCATATGGTTCGGGTCAGCCTTGGTGTATCGCGTCTTCACCATGGCCCAGGCTTCCCTTGCACCTTGTCGGCAGGCCAATATCTTCCACAATCGGAAGCGCCGCCGCGCTCCCTTGAGCATCTCCACAAGCTCCCCCATGCCTCCTGGCAGGGAGGCGGATGGCCACAAGGCCTGGGCAATGCCCTGCATCACCTGCCGAACTTGTTCATGCAGTTGTGAGAGCTCCTGCAGAAGATCGCATGTAGATCCGGGCATCTCCTCTTCGGGACGACCTGTCAACATACCTATAGACATACTTCTGTTAGCACGCTTCTTCGCCGAACTTTATAGTAGTTCGTTAGAGCACTTACTAAATATGCCACGTCGAAGCCTCTTATTCTCCTTCACGGAGTCAGCAAGCTGGGCCCGAACATCCTTTAATTCGACGTCCAGTCGGGTGTTTACATCCTGGAGATTATTTTTCTCCCGTATAACCTTGGTAAGCACACACTCGCCAGCCTTCAGCTGTCGTTGAGCATGCTGCTCATCCTATGGTACGATCTCCGGATTGCCTCCGGGATTGTTTGCAGAATCTATTGTTAGATTTGCATTCATGTCGAATACTAACTGGTACATGCCATTACATTATTTTCGATCAGAACAAGTATTACCAGATGGGGCCTTGGTGGACCCCTCCATTCCGGCAATTGCGGCCCGCGGTTGGGCTTTGCACTCCTCTAGCTCTTTAGACAGCTGGGTATTCCTCTCTGTCATAACCTATGCACACGAGGATCCTTAAATCAGTTGTGCCAGCTGTTTCAAGTCCCAGGGGCTACTGATATACATACTTATCAAATTTTCTTACCCGTATATCCTTTACGTGTTGGTCCGTGGCTCTGGCAAGACCATCTTGAGCAGCCCAGATGTACGCTTCTCGTGAGCTGAAGGCATTGAACGCCTCTTCAGAGAAATTAGGGTCGCGTAGTGTGGCCCATCGGCGCCTATGATTCATGGCGCTCTCCACTTTGGAGTTTGTAGCGGAGAATCTATCTGCATCCTCTGTAGGAGGATCGTCCGGCGTTGTCCCCGTGTTGACCTCCGCCCTTGAGTCCGGCCTCGGAGTCCAGCTAGTGGAGGCGTGTCTGGCAGGGTCTCCGGATAAAGTCCGGCGAGCGCTTTTTCTGCCAGGAGACAACGGACATTGTTATATTTTAATGATGATAACTTCGAGGAAGGTTTTTAAACATACCTTTGCAACGGCGTCTCGGTCCTGACCACCTTCCTTTTAAGCCTACCCGGCTTCGGTGCACCTAGTTGACGAGTCACCGCGGGTTCGACATGGCGTCCCGATGGCCTTCCCTGTAAAACGCAATACATGTGCTGTGGGTAAGGCGCAAAGAGGGATTCCTTTTTGGAAGTTGGGACTCCGGTCTTACTTACATGTGATACAGGGAGTAGGCCAGGATAATCAGCTATGATGGCCACCAACACATCATCGCAGCTTAACTGATAAAATGTCCTGTCGACGAGCTCCACAAATGTGTCCGGATCTTCTTGGAGTCCGGGGTCGAGGGCCCGGTTGGGGTCCTCTGGCTGTGGAGACGGGCTATGAACCTCCCTCATAGCTCTTCGCAGTTCCTGCTACGAATTGACAAGTTAAACATTTGTGCTAAAAATGCAGGAAAGACTGGAACAAAATATGGCAGCTCACTCAGCTTGGGGGGTTGTACATGGAGAATCCATCCCGTGGCTTGATACGGGTGAACTCCTCTTCTTCTCCTTTGTACAAATCGGACAATATTTTCGTTAGAGCGGTAGTGGACTCCGGGCCTTTACGGCCGCAGCGGGTGGTGTTGTCTTCTCCATTGTAGTGCCACATGGGTTTCCCCCGATATTGAAGTGGCTGCACTCCCGGCATTATACATATGGACATAACCTCAATTATTGTCAGTCCTGATTTGGCCATTGTCTTTATCCTGTCCATCAGGAAAAGGATCTCTCTGTTATCTTCCTCTTGGGGGCTCCGGGGGTGCCAGTGCTACGTCTTGAGCTAGCGTTGGTTTTCCCCGAAGAGGAGAGGGTGATGCAGCAAGTGTAGCGTAAGTATTTCCCTCAGTTTTGAGAACCAAGGTATCAATCCAGTAGGAGGCTCCTCAAAAGTCCCACGCACCTACACAAACAAACTGAGAACTCACAACCAACGCAATAAAGGGGTTGTCAATCCCATCACGGCCACTTACGAAAGTGAGATCTAATAGAGATAGTAATATATTTTTGGTATTTTGTAATATAGATGCAAAAAGTAAAGATGCAAATAAAAGTAGATTGAAAGCAAATATGATAAGAGATAGACCCGAGGGCCATAGGTTTCACTAGAGGCTTCTCTCGAGATAGCATAAGTATTACGGTGGGTGAACAAATTACTGTCGAGCAATTGATAGAAAAGCGCATAGTTATGAGATTATCTAGGCATGATCATGTATATAGGCATCAAGTCCATAACAAGTAGAACGACTCCTGCCTGCATCTACTACTATTACTCCACACATCGACCGACTGCTGCCTGCATCTAGAGTATTAAGTTCATAAGAATAGAGTAACGCATTAAGCAGGATGACATGATGTAGAGGGATAAACTCATGCAATATGATATAAACCCCATCTTGTTATCCTCGATGGCAACAATACAATACGTGTCTTGCAACCCTTTCTGTCACTGGGTAAGAACACCGCAAGATTGAACCCAAAGCTAAGCACTTCTCCCATGGCAAGAAAGACCAATCTAGTAGGCCAAACCAAACTAATAATTGGAAGAGACTTGGAAAGATAACTCAATCATACATAAAAGAATTCAGAGAAGATTCAAATATTATTCATAGATAAACTTGATCATAAACTCACAATTCATCGGATCTCGACAAACACACCGCAAAAAGAGATTACATCGAATAGATCTCCTCAAGAGAGGGGGAGAACATTGTATTGAGATCCAAAAAGAGAGAAGAAGCCATCTAGCTAATAACTATGGACCCGTAGGTCTGTGGTAAACTACTCACAACTCATCGGAGGGGCAAGGATGTTGATGTAGAAGCCCTCCGTTGTCGATTCCCCCTCCGGCAGAGTGCCGACGAAGGCTCCAAGATGGGATCTCGCGGATACAGGAGGTTACGGCGGTGTAAATTGTGTTTCTTGGTGCTCCTGGATGTTTTCGGGGTCCGTAGGTATATATAGGAGGAAGAAGTACGTCAGTGGCCGCCCGAGGGCCCATGAGACAGGGGGCGCACCCTCGTGGGGCCCTCGGAAGCTTCTTGACTTGCACTCCAAGCTCTTCGGATCATGTTCGTTCCAAAAATCACGCTCCTGAAGGTTTCATTCCGTTTGTACTCCGTTTGATATTCCTTTTCTTCGAAATACTGAAATAGGCAAAAAACAGCAATACGGGCTGGGCCTCCGGTTAGTAGGTTAGTCCCAAAAATGATATAAATGTGTAAAGTAAAGCCAATAAACGTCCAAAAGGGGTAATATAATAGCATGGAACAATCAAAAATTATAGATACGTTGGAGACATATCAAGCATCCCCAAGCTTAATTCCTTCTCGTCCTCGAGTAGGTAAATGATAAAAAAGAAATTTTTGATGTAGAATGCTACCTAGCATAATTCATAATGTGATTTTCTTTATTGTGGCATGAATGTTCAGATCCAAATGATTCAAAATAAAAGCTTATAAAACATAAAAATAATAATGCTTCAAAGCATACTAACAAATAATCATGTCCTATAAAAATAGCATAGCCAAAGAAAGCTTATCCCTACAAAATCATATAGTTAGGCCATGCTTCATTTTCATTACACAAATACTCCCATCATGCACAACCCCGATGACAAGCCGAGCAATTGTTTCATACTTTTTAACACGCTTCAGCTTTTTCAACTCTTATGTAATACATGAGCGTAAGCCATGGACATAACACTATGGTGGTATATGGTGGTTGTGAGGACAAAAAGAGGGAGAAGATAGTCTCACATCAACTAGGCGTACTAACGGGCTATATGGAGATGCCCATTAATAGATATCAATGTGAGTGAGTAGGGATTGACATGCAACGGATGCACTAGAGCTATAAATATATGAAAGCTCAACAAAAGAAACTAAGTGAGTGTGCATCCAACTTGCTTGCTCACGAAGACCTAGGGCATTTTGAGGAAGCCCATCATTGGAATATACAAGACAAGTTCTATAACGAAAAGTCCCCACTTAGTATATGAAAAATGACAAAATAGGAGACTCTCTATCATGAAGATCATGGTGCTATTTTGAAGCACAAGTGTGGAAAAAGAGATAGTAGCATTGTCCCTTCTCTCCTTTTCTCTCATTTTATTTTTTTTCTTTTTTTCTTTTTCTTTTTCTTTCTTTTTCTTTTTTTTCTTTGGCCTCTTTTTTTTTCTTTTTGTAAAGTCCGAAGTCTCATCCCGACTTGTGGGGGAATCATAGCCTTCATCATCCTTTCCTCACTAGGACAATGCTCTAATAATGAATATCATCACACTTTTATGGATTTACAACTCAAGAAATACAACTCAAAGCTAGAACAAGATATGACTCTATATGAATGCCTCCGGTGGTGTACCGGGATATGCAATGAATCAAGAGCGACATGTATGAAAATTATGAAGGTGGTCTTGCCACAAATAGGATGTCAACTACATGATCATGCAAAGAGCAATATGACAAAAGTAATGTGTGTCATATGAACGGAAGGGTGGAAATTTGCATGGCAATATATCTCGGAATGGCTATGGAAATGCCATAATAGGTAGGTATGGTGGCCGTTTTGAGGGAGGTAAATAAGGGGTTTATGATACTGGCGAAAGTTGCGCGGTAATAATAAAGTCTAGCAAAGTAAAAGGATGAGTGTGCATATGTCCATGGACTCACATTAGTCAAAAAGAACTCATATACTTATTGCAAAATTCTACTTCACCCTCGAAGCAAAGTACTACTACGCATGCCCCAAGAGGGATAGATTGGTAGGAAAAGACAATCGCTCGTCCCCGACTGCCACTCATAAGGAAGACAATCAAAAGAGCACCTCATGCAACAAATTTGTCACACAACTTTTACCATACATGCATGCTACGGGACTTGCCAACTTCAACAAAAGTATTTCTCAATTTCATAATTACCCACTAGCATGACCCTAACATTACTACCTTTATATCTCAAAACAATTATCAAGCATCAAGTTGATCATAGCATCCAATTCTTTTTCTATGATAGTTTTTATTATACCCAACTTGGATGCTCATCATTCTAAGACCAACTTTGTAACCATAGCAAATACCATGCTGTTATAAAAGACTCTCAAAATAATATAAGTGAAGCATGAGAGACTAGCAATTTCTTCAAAATTATTCCACTGCCTTGCTCTAAAAGATATAAGTGAAGTACTAGAGCAAAAACTATCAAGCTCAAAAGATATAAGTGAAGCACATAGAGTATTCTAGCAAATTCTAATCAAATAGGCTTCTCCCAAAAGGTGCGTGCAGCAAGGATGATTGTGGCAAACTAACAAGCAAAGACTAATATAATATATGACGCTCCAAGCAAAACACATATCATGTAGCGAATAAAAATATAGCTCCAAGTAAAGTTACCAATGAACAAAGATGAAAGAGGGGATGCCTTCCCGGGGCATCCCCAAGCTTAGGCTTTTGGCTATCCTTGAATATCTTGGGGTGCCATGGGCATCCCCAAGCTTAGGCTCTTGCCACTCCTTATTCCATAATCCATAAAAGCTTTACCCAAAACTTGAAAACTTCACAACACAAAACTCAGCAGGAAATCTTATAAGCTCCGTTAGTGAAAGAAAACAAAACTACCACATAAGGTACTGCAATGAACTCATTCTTTATTTATTTTGGTGTTAAACCTACTGTATTCCAACTTCCTTATGGTTTATAAACTAATTTACTAGCCATAGATGCATTGAAATAAGCAAACAGCACACGAAAAACAGAATCTGTCAAAAACAGAACAGTCTGTAGCAATCTGTAACTAACGCAAACTTCTGGAACTCTAAAAATCCTACCAACATAGGACGTACTGGACAATTTGTCTATTGGTCAGCAGAAAAAATAATAAATGCAAAATCACGTTTCTGTGATTTATTGAATTTTTTCTCGTGAGCGCAAAGTTTCTGTTTTTCAGCAGAATCAAATCAACTATCATCGTAGTTTATCCTATAGGTTCTACTTGGCACAAACACTAACTAAAAGATAAAAACACATCTAAACAGAGAGTAGATGCAAGATTTATTCCGAAAGAGGAGCAAAAACAAAAAACATAAAGAAAAATTGGGTTGCCTCCCAACTAGCGCTATCGTTTAACGCCCCTAGCTATGCATAAAAGCAAAGATAGATCTAATGAGTGCCATGTTTGGCACTTGAATCATAAGTAGCACGCATGCTAGATTCATAAGGTAATTTGACTTTCTTTCTTGGAAAGTGTTCAATGCCTTTCTTTAGGGGAAATTGGAATCTAATGTTCCCTTCCTTCATATCAATAATCGCACCAATCGTTCTAAGGAAAGGTCTACCAAGAATAATAGGGCAAGAAAGATTACAATCTATATCAAGAACGATAAAATCTACGGGAACCAAATTTCTATTTGCAACAATAAGAACATCATTGATCCTTCCCATAGGCTTTTTAATGGTGGAATCCGCAAAGTGCAAATTTAAAGAGCAATCATCAAGATCATGGAAACCTAGAATATCACATAAAGTTTTCTGAATCGTGGAAACACTAGCATCCAAATCACACAAAGCAAAACACTCATAATCTTTAATTCTAATCTTTATAGTAGGTTCCCACTCATCATTAAGTTTTCTAGGTATAGAAACTTCCAAATTAAGTTTTTCATCATAAGATTGCAACAAGGCATGAACGATATGTTTAATAAAAGCTTTATTTTGACTATAAGCGTGAGGAGAATTAACGATGAATTGCAACAAGGAAATACAACCTTTTAAAGAACAATTATGATAGTCAAATTCCTTCAAATCCGAGATAGTGGGTTCAACATTATTAGAAGTTGAGGATTCTCCAATCTCACTTTTACCAAATTTAGCATCAAGATCTAAAGACTCCGAATTCTTGGGACGCCTTCTAGGCAAAGTTGATTCATCATCAGTCCCATAATCATCAAAATTCATATTGCAAAACATAGATCTAATCAGAGACGCATTAATAACTTTAAGATCCTCATCATTATTTTCACGTAATTTTTCAGGTTTAGCAGCCATCTTATTGACTAAGGTGGCTTGCTTGTCAGAAATTTTGGCTATAGCATTTTCAAGCCGGGTAATTTGAGCCTTAACACCATAGAATTCTTTATTCATATCATCAAGCTCTTTGTTCATAAACCCCAAAAAACTTTTTTGTTCCTTAAGCTCTTTTCTAAAGAAATTATTATGCTCAAATTGCAAATTCATAAAGCTTCTAATATTTGATTCAATCTCATCCATCCTTCTGAGAAGGTGGTCGGGACCCTTAGGCGCGACCATAAGGTCAAACAAGCAAACAAGCACACAAAAGAAGGCAAGCAAAAAGAGAGGAGGAGATTGGGAAAGAGAGGGCGAATAAAACGGTAAGGGTGAAGTGGGGGGAGGAAAACAAGAGGCAAATAATGTAAATGCGAGGGAGAACACTACAAAAAAAAGACACATCCGTGACATTTTGGGCCGAACAATTTTTTTTCTGTCATACATATGACACTTCTATGATGATAATTGTGACAAAACCCGGTATCATCATAGATGTGGTGGGATCCTACTTCTATGACAAAAAATCATGGCAGAAAATGGGCTTTTCGTCCTGGGCGGGCCGGAGACGCAGCTGCATGACATTCTTTGGGCCGTCCAGGACGGAAAAACCGTGGTAGAAGCAAGGGGGAGGAAAATTCCGGGGAGTTGCCGATTACGGTGGGAGGTCGGGGGCCGAGCGATGCGCGTTTCTCTCGTACACGTACGCGCGTGTGTGTGAGGCGTTGGCTATAACTGAACCCGAGCAAGGCGTTGGGCTCTAACTGAACTCGAGTGATTGCACTGCATGCTACGCATTACTGAACCCGAGCGATCGATCGATGGCTGTTAACTAAACCCGATGGAGCGATTCCTACGCTACTGCTACTAACTGAAGTTGATC
>NC_041383.1:682064739-682101950 GCF_002162155.2 Triticum dicoccoides | reverse complement strand
GGGGGGGAGGGTGGATGAACAGTGAGCGGTGGCGTTGCCTGTGGATGAATAGGACCCCGTGGTGTGGAGGGCTGGATGAACAGTAGACGGTGGAGGGGTGGCCGTGGAGGGGTGGTTGAACAGGACCCTGTGGTGTGGAGGGATGGATGAATAGTAGACGATGGAGGGGTGGTTGAACAGCAGCCGGTGGAGTAGCGCGCAGTGGAGGCTGGATGAACAGGAGCCCGTGGAGGCTGGAAGAGGTCGACGGTAGCCCGTGGAGGCTGGAGGAGGTCGACGGTGGAGATGAACAGTATCCCGTGGAGTCCCGTTTTGCAGTACGCCACACCCCTCCCGATCAATAGGACCCCCGTTTCGACCGTAGGAGGTTCGTTTCCTCCGTTTTGCGGTACGCCACACCCCTCCCGATCAACAGGACCCCCGTTTCGACCGTAGGAGGTCCGTTTCCTCCATTTTGCGGTACACCACACCCCTCCCTATCAACAGGACCCCCGTTTCGACCGTAGCGCTCCAACACAAGTCCGTTTCATCCGTTTTGCGGTACGCCACACCCCTCTCGATCAATAGGACCCCCGTTTCGACCGTAGGAGGTCCGTTTCCTCCGTTTTGTGGTACGCCACACCCCTCCCGATCAACAGGACCCTGTTCTGAACGTAGGAGGTCCGTTTCCTCCGTTATGCGGTACGCCAGGCCTCATTTCCATCGCCAGTTCCGTCCAAGCCCTCCGATGAACAATACCACGCATTCCATTCTGACCCAGCCGGTTGGCTCCCCATGAACACGATGACGATGTTGTTTCTTCGTTCCGCCCCAGCCATGTACGTATGCGCGAGTAGGCGTTTGAGACCCTGCCCGTATGTACATACGTGGCCGTATTTTCTTTCTTGCACCCTCGCCGTTGTACGTACGTGTACATGCTACGTGCGCGCCTCTACTACGACACGTGTGTGCCTCTACTACGACACGTGTGTGCCTCTACATCGACCAGTATGTACGTACACTTTCGCGACCAGAATGACAACGCTACGTATGCTTCGACCAGGTGGGTCCCGACTGTCAGGCACTTCCTTGCATGCGAAGATGTAGCTGGTGGGTTCCAGCAGTCAGGGGGGCGAATCGTTTTGGGTTGTTTTTTGCCCGGACGCACTTCCTTGCGTGCGAAGATGTAGCTGGTGGGTCCCAGCAGTCAGGGGGGCGAATCGTTTTTTTTGCCCGGACGCACTTCCTTGCGTGCGAAGGTGTCGCTGGTGGGTCCCAGCGGTCAGGGGGGCGAATTGTTTTGTTTTTTTGCCCGGACGCACTTCCTTGCGTGCGAAGATGTAGCTGGTGGGTCCCAACAGTCAGGGGGAAATGTTTTTTTCGTGAAATACAGTGGCCCGTCTGGTGGGTCCCAACTGTCAGGTGGAGGAATCATTATTTTCCGCATAATAAGGAGGCACTTCCTTGCTGCGGACATGGACCCAGCTGCCAGCCTCTCCACGTACAGTCCACGTCCGATGGAAGTCATTCCTTGACCATGTTGACCACGCCGCGCTGAGAGCACTAGGGCGGTGGACGACGGCGAGGCCTAGGAAGGGGACGACGGGGAGCCGAGGAAGACACAGCAGTGGAAGCCCGCGCGGAGAGGAGTACGAGGGTTCACTGGTTCGGCTGTGGTGTGAGGCTGCCGTCGCCGCAAGGCCTAGCCAGCGGTGGGAATAGTAGGGGGCGGTGAGGCCTCCGCGGCAGCACAGCCGGCCACGGGTGGCAGGAGCATGCGACACGATCGGCGCTCCTTTGGGCGGCTGGAGCAAGAAGACCAGTGGTTGAAGAAGCACTACGGCCATTGGATGGACATCGTATGGTTACTGGAGCTAGAATCGTTCATATTGACTAAAGTTGACAAAGGCCCCCATCCCAGTCAACTTAGTAGGCCCACAAGTCAGCCTCCCACCATGGTGGGTCCCAGCTAGCAAGGGGAGTATTCATTTTTTGTGCGTAATAAGGAGGCACTTTCGGTTGGTCCTAGCTGACAGCGCGGGGAATGTTTTTTCGTGAAATACGCTGGCCCGTCCGGTGGGTCCCAGTAGTCAGGTGGAAAACATTTTTTTCATGAAATAAGGTGGCCCGTCCGGTGGGTCCCTGCTGTCCGGTGGAGGAATAATTATTTTGTGCGTAATAAGGAGGCACTTCCTTGCGGCTGCCTGGACCCAGTTGTCAGCCTCTCCACGTACAGTACTCTTCCGATGGAAGTTGGTCATTGACCACGTTGACCACGCCGCGCCGAGAGCACCAGGGCGATGGTCTGGACGATGGCGAGGCCTAGGAAAGGGACGATGCGGATCCGGGGAAGACGCAGCAGTGGTAGCCCGCGCGGAGAGGAGTACGAGGGTTCACTGGTTCGGCTGTGGCGTGAGGCTGCCGTCGCCGCAGAATAACAGGGGGTGTGGGTGAGTAGAGGGATACCCTGGGCCAGCGGTGGGAGTAGTAGGGGGTGGTGAGGCCTCCGCGGCATCACAGCCGGCCACGAGAGGCAGGAGCACGCGGCAGGACCGGCGCTGCTTTGGGCGGCTGGAGCAAGAAGACCAGAGGTTGAAGAAACACTATGGCCGTTGGATGGACATCGTACGGTCACTGGAGCTAGAATCGTTCATATTGACTAAGTTGACAAAGCCCTCCTTCCCCGTCAACTTAGTTGGCCCACAAGTCATCCTCCCACTATGGTGGGTCCCATCTAGCAGGGTGGGTATTCATTTTTTTGTGCGTAATAAGGAGGCACTTCCTTGCGTGCAAAGATATAGCTGGTGGGTCCGACATGTCAGCGGGGGGAATGTTTTTTTGCAAAATACAGAGGCCCTTTCGGTGGGTCCTAGCTGTCAGGTGGAGGAATCATTATTTTGCCCGTACAGTCCACGGCCGATGGATGTCGTTCGTTGACCATGTTGACCAGGCCGCATCGAGAGCGCCATGGCGGTGGACGACGGCGAGGCCTAGGAAGGGAACGACACGGAGCCGGGGAAGACTCGGCAATGGTTGCCCACGCGGTGGGGAGTACGAGGGTTTACTAGTCCGGTTGCCGTCGCCGGAAAATAACAGGAGGTGTGGGTGAGTAGAGGAATGGCCTGGCCAGCAATGAAGTAGGGTGGGGCGGTGCGGCCTGTGCGGCAGCACAACCGGCCATGGGAGGCGGGAGCAGGCAGTCCAACCAGAGCTGGTTTGGGCGGCTGGAGCAAGAAGATCATATATTGAAGAATCAGCATGGCCGTTGGATTAACATCCAACGGTCACTGCTGCTAGAATCGTTTGTGGACTAAGTTGACCAAGCCAAAGTACACTTCAACCTAGTAGACCCACAAGTCAGCCTCCAAATCTGTCCCAAATAGCATACAGGCTGAAATTTCTAGCCAGATTCAAATTAATTTTAAATCTAAATATACCTTAATTTAAATTCAATGAAATTTTACCCGCACAAAAACAATGAAATTTAAAATATCAAAATCCGAAAGAAAACAATATTTGGGCACTAATTGCCTGTTTGCTGTATTTTTTTCATTTTACAGCCCATTTATTATTACTTATAGCCCATTTCTTATTACTTATAGCCCATTTTCTGGGCAAAATGCATCCCTCCTCGTCTTGAAAGATTTCCGGCCCAGCAGGGCATAGTAAAGCAAGTAGGCCTATGTTGGTTATTCTGCAAAAAAACAAAATAGCTGGCTAGCCATTTTTCAGAAAGGAAAAAAACAAACTGGGCTGGTCATGTGCTAAACATATGAAATAAAAACCTGGGCTAGACGGGCCACGAGTCCCGCACAACCCAGTTGATACCCTTCTCCGTCCCGAAAAAAAATAAAATTACTGCGTGCGCTGCTGGGTCCCTACTGTCATCCTCACCATGTATAGTCATCTCCTTATTCCTCTCTGTTGTTGACCATGTTGACAACACCGGAGGGCGGCGCCGCGGCGAGCGAACCAATGCGGAGGACGATGGTGAGGCCTCGGACGGGAACGAACAGGAGCCGGGGAAGATCACAGCCAGCCGTGGGAGGTGGGAGCAGGCGGTCCCGCCAGCGCTGGTTTGGCTTTGGCGGCTCGAGGAAGAAGAGACTGAAGAAACGCGACAGACGTTGAATGTCAATCGAACGGTCAAGGTTGGCACAATCGTTGACACCAAGTAGCATACTTTTTTATATATAGGAAGAAAACTGCAAGGAAAATGCGTTTGTCTGCCATCCTCCTCACAGGGAACGTTCGCCACATAAGTGACTAGCACCCTTGGTTTTCAACCGAGAGGTCTTGGGTTCGAGTCTGAGGAACACTCAATTTTGTCCTCCTTCCTTCCTTGCAAAAAAAGGGAAAGAAAATCAAAGACTGGGGAAGGCGTACAGAACAAGCTAGTGTACCAGTAAAGAGACATTGCCGAGTTTTAGAAAAAAGATAGACGTGCTCCTGTAGCCGGTTCGAATCCAAACCTAGACTATGACTATATATGGTGCTATGCTACTCTGCAAGCAATGAAACTGACATATCCAACATTCGCTTCTCCTCTTCTCTACTTACTCTGCCTAGCATCAGAAGCTCTGGCCGCAACAACCATGTTCGCTGGCTGCTCGTCTACCTGCTCTTCAGCAGGCAACAACCAGATATGCGCCAAGTCGCCACCCATACCATTGCCTGCGGGTTTCATCACACCCCCGTCGGCAGGCGCACCGCAGCCAATTGCTCATCGCAACCCACTGCCGTTGGTGTGGTGCCACTGCTGCAAATCACGCAGAGTCATCCGTCGCGTCTCAACCACAATCCGCAACCCTGGTCGAGTCCTCTACAAATGCCTGAATCATGGGGTAATAATATGTTTAAGTGTTGTTCTACTGCTTTCAGTTGCTGATTTTTTTAATAGTTTGGTTGATGATCTTCCAATTTGATTCGTGCAAAAAAGGGAAGATTCGTGTGATTTGTATTTCTGGGAAGTTGCTGATGTGGGGGAATGCAACTACGCTGATTATTTGGTTAGCCGAGGAATCCCAATACCAGCAGGTTGGGGTGTTGGACAAGTAACTGAAGGAATGGCAGAAGAGGAAGATGCGGAGCAGAAGGTTAAAGATGCAGTTCCTCTGATCATGGCCAAGCAACAGCTGCTGAACGGCCTTGACAGCAATGAGGAGATGAAAGAGCTTGTGAAGATAATGGGCAAAATCGATGTGCTATGTAGGATGATTGTCTCTTTATTTGCAGTGTATGTAGCACTCGTGATGTATTCAGTGGCTACGACATGAGCACTTTGCTGAAACTAGTAATGAATGAAACATGTGTAGCAGGCTGGGCATAGTGTTGTGAACATCTAATGATTTCTATTAACGGAAATCAGGGGGTATCCCCTTTTCCTCATATAAATAAATAAATAGCAGAGGCCCTATCGGGTCAGCTTTGTTCTCATTCGAAGACGTCGAGCAAATTGCAGTCCAACAACAAACTATGTCATCAAATTCAAGTTTCACAGCCAAATATGAGTACAACTAAACAACAATGTCATCATGTTTTAGTTGTCATACAATCACCAAACACAAATCATCATACATAACAAGTGATGTTCTCACAGCAAAATACTAAAAAACATGTTCTTCAGGTTTTAGTTGTCATAGCAAACACAATTTCACATAGTAGATAAAAAAACGTCTTCTGACAGGCAAATACGACAAAAGCAATGTAATCATCATCTGCAACAGCAGCGTCAACATCTTCGCCATGTGTATCAGTCTGAATCGTAGTTCCCCATGGTGCCATCTTCTTCTTCGTCCTTGATGTCCTCGAACGTTGGCTTCTTCTTGATCAACTCTTGTATGTCCACATCACGACAGGCAATCTTTTCGCCGGCGTCATTGACGTGATGGTTCTCAAAGATATTAGGAACATCTGTGTTATCTTGTACATCAGGAGCAGTGTAAGCATCATCTTGTTGTGCAACTTCATTAAACGAATTCCTCTGCTCAAACTTTGCAATACACTCCAGCCATCGCTACGTGCAAATGTGTCTTCCAAGAAAAATATCTGTATAACCTGCCCATCCTCCCGCATCTTCTTAACCTACGTTGGTCTGGTACACCGCCTTGACATTGATGGATTTGAAATAATCATCAGCTCTGGGTTTTGCGATCCTGGAAAACAGGTTATACCAACGACAGCACAACAGAACCACACACCGATGATCTTCGAAACTGGAGATATACTGCAACTGAACAATGTCTATTATGTTAGCATACATTTCAGTTGTCTCTTTGTCATACGTATCCGTGCTCATGATGGCACTGTTTTGTGTCTTCCTGCCTTCGTCTTGTGCAAGGGTGTTGTAGCGCACATCTCCAACAACGCAAGATTTATAATGTCTTACCCGAGTATCAGGACCCATTGCTAGTGAGTAAAGGGCATCATCAACTGCCTGCCCATCCTCCCGCATCTTCTTAACCTATGGTTAGAAAATAGACAAGCTGATCATCTTATGTACTCAATATATTAAAAAGCTTACATGGTTCTTGAACCATTTCGCAAATCCTGCCATAACCAGTTTGTTAATGTTTCTTTGATTTTGCGGCAGTAACTCCTCTTTGTAGATGCTGCACAACATAGTGATTGCGTCAAACATCTAAATATATAAGAATGTGCTGCAAGTTTAGTAGATTACGATGTATAAGATGCAGTACTGCACCTACTTGATATAAGGTAGTATCTCAGGACAGTTATTCATCACATACCAAACCATTTTGTCCAAATCTTTAGGTTTGTCCTCTTGCCGACTCTTCCCTGTAACTCAAACAGAATAATCGAAAACATTGAGCCCAGGATTGTCTTCACCCACCTCTTTGCTAAGCTGATCAGCTGTTTCAATGTATTTTGAGCAGAATGTCAATGCTTATGTAGCAATGTAGGCCTCTACAATGGAACCCTCGGGTCTAGCTCTGTTCCTAACATAGCCCTTGAAAGTGCCTAGCCGCCTTTCAATAGGGTACATCCAGCCATACTGTACTGGACCTCTAAGTAGTGCCTCATCAGGTAGATGAACAGCCAAATGCACCATCACATCAAAGAAGGCTGGAGGATATATCTTCTCAAGATCGTATAGGATAGTTGGTATCTTGTCTCTAAGATGCTCCAGAGCATCTATCCTGATATTTCTACTGCAGAGTTCCCCGAAGAATAGTCCCAACTCTGCAATTGCTCTATATAAGTCAGGGCGGCCCAATCCTCTAAGGATAGCAGGTAAAACCCTTTGAAGTAGGACGTGGCAGTCATGAGTTTTCAACCCTTGTACCTTGTTTCCATCTACACTGACTCTCCTTTCAGGGTTGGAAGCAAATCCATGTGGGAATCTCACACGTGACAGGACCTCGCAGAATTCTTTTCTTTTTACCTTGTCCAAGACGTATACAACTGGTGCCATATCCTGTGGTTTACCTTCATCTTGCACCTGCAAATCCTTTCTGATACCCAGGTGTGTCAAATCAATCCTAGATTTTATGGTATCTTTCGTCTTGCCTTCAATGTTAAGAAGTGTGCCGATAATGATGTCACATATATTTTTCTCGATGTGCATCACATCAAGATTATGCCGCAGATCCAAATCTTTCCAATAGTCAAGTCCCACAAAGTAGACCTGCGGGTAAACAATAATCTCTCTTCTATCGTGCCATGCTTCCTTTTCCTGGTACCATTACCAGGATGGTTTCCAGGTGTAATATGCCTGACCTTCTCTAATTCCACTTGCAACTCATCGGCGGTGAGCCTCTTTGGCGCATCACGGTTTACATGCTTTGCATTGAACACATGTCTTCGGTATTTTCTAGGATGCAGCTTGTCCTTGGCAAGGAAACGGCGGTGTCCAATGTAACAGATCTTGCTAAGTATTGCGTATGACAGCGGATTCCTGTCACAGCGAACACATGCATTGTAACCATGTGTCGTTCGCCCTGACATAGTGCCCAAAGCCGGATAATCATGGATGCACCAAATTACAACAGCACGCAGAAAGAAATCAGCTGGTGGGCTGCTATATAGGTCTCGAGTGAGAACGCCCTTCCATAGCTGTTGAAGTTCCTCCACAAGAGGCTCCATGAACAAATCGAAATCCTTTCCAGGACTTTTTGGACCTGGGATGAGCAAGGCCATCATGTAGTTTGATTCTTTGGTGCAGACATTTGGAGGCAAGTTGTAAGGGATAACAAGCACTGGCCACATGCTATATGTGGCGCTCTGGTGGCCAAATGGGTTAAATCCATCTGAAGCTAAGCCAAGTCTAATGTTTCTCGGGTCAGCAGCAAACTCTTTGTGTTTATCATTGAAGCTTTTCCACTCACCACCATGAGATGGATGGCTCATTACATTCTGATCCCTGTACTCCTGGTTCCTAGAATGCCACAGTACATCCTCTCTTGTTTCAGCATCACGAAACAACCTCTGCAATCTTGGTGTAATTGGAAAATGTCTCCAAACATTATGAGGAACCCTCTTCACAGCATCGCCATCTTTCCATCTGGATGATTTGCATTTCGGGCATTCACTTAAGTTGTCATAATCCTTCCGGAATAGAACACAATTATTCTTACAAACATGGATCATATCATATCCAATTCCAACTGCACGAAGGAAATTCTTCATTTTACTGTTGTCGGGGGTTGGGTGCGACATATGCCAAAGGATGGCTTATCATGGTGGGAGCGAGTAGAACGTCGCCGGTGCCAGGAAACGGGATGAGGCGAAGACATGCACGCCGGCGAATCTTACCCAGCTTCGGGGCTCTCCGAGGAGATAATAACCCTACTGCTGCTCTGCGGGGTCTCCGCATGATCACTAAGGCAAAGTGAGTACAAGGTTGCTCCTCGAGCTGTATTCTGGAGGTAGGAGAAGTCAAGGCTAGCTCTCTCCTCCCTATATGACCTGATCTAATGCTTATGGATTCCGAACCCCTTGCATGGGTGCCACGGGGGGTTTATATAGGCCTACCCCCCAGGGGTACAATGGTAATACGGCTAGGCGTGGGTCCCAGCCGTCTGTCTCTCAGGCCGCCGTCCTCTTCGCCGACTGCTGGGGCCCGCCGACTAGCGGGCCCCGCCGGTGAGTCCGGCACTGTAGCCGTGCTTCTCATGACGCGGGCTTTGTCATGGGGTCGTGGAAACAGTGCCGCCGTCTATTGGGCGATCACTATGGTCACTCCCCGTCTTGTCTGGTTAATGGCGCATGGGGCCCGTGGGAGAGGCCGGCCGACTCTAGGGAGCCGACTCCCACAGGGCCGCCTTCGGGGCGTATCTGCTGTCTTCCATGTTCTCACTGACCAGCGGGTCCGCCGTCTCTGATCCGTACAGGTAGGCCGTCGTGGCCACAGTGCGCCGCCCACTGTGGCTGAGGTCAGGGCAGGCATGGCAACAGTGCTGCGCCACGCCGGAGATCTCCAGTGATAAGGCACACTGTAGCCATGCCGGCCCCTCGTAAGCAGGAGGTGACGGCCACGCCGTGGTCGTACCCGCCTCGCCTATCGTGGCGAGAGTGGAGTCGCGGGCCGACTCTCCATAGTTGGCTTCTCCGGAAGTCGCCGGCCATGAGTCGGCTTATCTTGGAGTCGCCGTCTGGGACTCGGCTTATCTTGGAGTCACTGTCTGGGACTCGGCTTATCTTGGAGTCGCCGTCTGGGACTCGGCTTATCTTGGAGTCGCCGTCTGGGACTCGGCTTATCTTGGAGTCGCCATCTGGGACTCGGCTTATCTTGGAGTCGCATCTGGGACTCGCCTTGAGGAGCGCAGCCTGCCTCGATGTCTTGAAAGGCTCTGGGGCTCGGGTTAGCCTACCCGTGGCCCATTACTCCGACAGTAGTCCCCGAAGCTGGTGAGGCTCCGAAAGTGATACATTGTGGGGCCTCTACAGTTTCATTCTTCTGGTGGTGGAATCTGGGCTTCGCTTGCCGTCTTCCTCCGGGCCGACTATTCGAAGTCGGATCCTCAGAGGGCCGTCTTGCTCCGTAAAGAGTTCGAAAGTCGTGGCGGGAGACCAGGCGGCGTGCCTGATATGCTTTCCCGCGGCCTCCCACCGCGGTCCTATCACGCGGCGCCACGCGGTGAGGACAGTCTGCTTGCCCACGCGCGCGACGGGACGGGCCGTCAGGCGGGGCCCGCCACTACCGCGCCTCGGCATGCGAATGGATCCGCTGCGGCCGTGCGAACGGTTGGTCTTCCCATGTAGTTACTACGCGCAGTAACTTCGTGGGGCAAATCGTGGGGGGCGTGGGGTCCTGAGCGCAGTTAATCCCACGCCCGCCCCATCGGCTTCTCAGCCTTCAAGGCTATAAGTAGGCGGGGGGGAGTGGAGCGGCAAAGCACGCGCGCCCATCTTCCCCGCTTCCCGCCTCCTCTTGCCTCCTCTCCTTCTACTTGCCACCGGTGAGAAGAACCACACCGTGCTAACAGCGATGGGCTCTTCCTTCGCCGCCGCGGCTTCGGCCGTGCGCTCCGGCGTGTGGGACGGCTCGGAGGTAGACGACGACCTCATCGAGTTCCTCCGCAAGACGCGCCACCTCCCAGGTGTGCACCTCGTGCGAGCCCATGCCGCGCCGGCAAGGGAGATATCGCCGGCGCCGGAGGAGGGCGAGCGGGTCATCTTCCGCTCGCACCTCATGCGCGGCCTGGGGCTGCTCGCGAGCGGCTTCTTCCGCTCCTTCTTGGAGTTTCACAGGCTCCAGCCGCAACACCTCACTCCAAACAAGGTGGTGCTGCTGGCCGCCTTCGCCACCCTGTGCGAAGGCTTTCTCGGTGTTCTCCCCACCATCGAGCAGTGGGGAGAATTTTTCTCATCCAAGCTCGGCACGCATGTCGCCGGCGTGCCGGCTCAATGCGGCGCCTTCATCGCGATGCAGTGATCGACGGCCGACAATCCATTCCCCTCCATCCCGCTGATCAAGTCGGTGAAGATGTGGCAGCGGTCGTACTTCTACGTGAAGAACGTCGCCCCTGACGGCGACTGGGTCAATCTGCCGCCTTATGAAGCCGGCGCACCGGCTGGGAGGCTCCCCAGCTGGTCTCATCGAGTCAAGACGCTAATTCCTGCCGGAGCCACCGCCATGGCTCGGCTCTGAGTTCTGACGCAGTCGGAGGGCCTAGTTGGGGCCGACTTGCTGGCCGCCTTCGTGGCGCGCCGAGTCCTCCCGCTCCAAGGCCGGCCTCATCTAATCAGTCAGATGAGCGACCACTGGGACCCGAGTCGGATGTGCACCAGGGAAATGCCCCGCGCAGAGGTGGCAAACATGGTGAACCACATCGTGAACTGCGAGCTTGGGGAGGACTTGCAGTTCGGCAAGGAGTCGTACTCGCGCGCCAACCCCCCTCCAGTGGTAAGTCGCATCTCTTTATTGCTTTGTCTTCTTTATAGCCGAATCCGACTTCTGACTTTCATTGGTTTCTCTGAATTAGAACCCCCTTATTCAGCCCGCGGCCGGCGTCGCAAGACCGCCCCGCGAGTTCATCCCCGACCGAGCGGAGAGCGACATCGACGACCCCAACTTGGGGGCGGCGGCGATGGAGGCCGATGCTGAAGGTGGAGGAGAAGGAGCGGGAAGCGGCCTTAGGCCCTCGGCCACCTTCGCCGACTGGCCTGAAGACGACGCCGAAGGGGAAGTCGTCCCGCGCCACCAGCCAAGGGTCGGCCCATCGGGCGCGGGTTCCTCCGCCGTCCTGGCCGGCCAAGGCGGTGCGAAGAGGCGCCACGCCGGGCCGAGTGCGCCTGGCGGCAAGTCGAAGAAGTTCAAGGGGGCGGCCGCCGCGACCAAGCGGGAGGAGGCGGTCGCGAAGTCCAACCGCTTCCGTAAGGAAGTGAAGAGGCCGCCGCTAGTTTCTGCGTAAGTGTCTCCGCCTTTGTCTTGTTTTCTTTGGGTAAATCTTGTCTGAGTTTCTCTTTTACACTCCCCTTTTTTCTTCAGGGCCCCCCTTTCCCTTGAGAGGGTCGCCGTCCCCTCCGTCATGAGGTTGGCAGAGACGTCCGCCAACACTCGTTGGGTTGACCCTGCCGCCGACCTCCGGGAGGCGACGGAGCGAAACGCTCGGGAGAAGCGCGACGAGGAGGAGGCCGACCGCCTGGAGAAGGCGGAGGCTGAGAAGGCGGCGGCCTCCGCCCAGAAGAAGCTAGAAGAGGCTGAAGCCGCCATTGCAGCGAGACGGCGAGCTGAGGTGGCCGCGCATCGCCAATTGGCGTTGCTTGTCCTCCCGCTGTCTTCCGCACCGCCGCCTCCGGAGTTCACGGGGTAGACTGGAGAAGCCGGCGCCGAGAACCCTATCGCGGAGAAGGAAAGCGGCGAGGCCTCTATGTCAGATACACTTGTGCCGCCACCGCCGCCTCCGCCGCCGTCTAGGAGCGTGCGTGGAAAACAGCCGGCGGGCCCGCCGGTGCCGCCGACTGAAGACGAGGCCGTGGCGACGCTGCTTCTTCAGGTCGCCATGCCAACGCGCCGCCGTCTTGAGAAGGCGGCTTCGGCGCCGCAGCCCCTGGAGGTCAGTGCCACTAGCTCAGCCATCCCAGACGCCGAGGCGATGAGCGCCGCGCCCGTTGGGTGGGTGCACGGAGGCGGCACGGGCCCGCTGAACCAGGCGCTTCTGGACGTCCAGGCGAAGCTGCGGGCCGAAGGCGACGCCCTCTAGAACTGCACCAGGGCGCATCTGGCATCGCGGACGGCCGTCCAAGTATGTTTTGCTTTTTGATTCTTGTTTTCCTTGTTCTTCTCTGTGGGGGCGCGCTAGCGCACCCACTGGGTGTAGTCCCCGAGTTTCGGGCCGGCTGCTAAGCAGGCGGTTCGAAACTCCCTCTGGCGAGTTCCAAGTATTTATCTTTGTCTGAAATGTTCATTACAGGAGTATCACAACCTCCGCGCCACTGCCTTCAACCGCAATGTCGAGGAGTTGAGCAAGCGGACTGCCGACTTGACGGAGAGCCGGAGTGAGTTTTTCTTCTTCTCCGCGGGGGCGCGCTGGCGCACCCGCGGGCTATAGTCCCCGAGATTCGGGCCGACTACTGAGCAGTCGGGCCGGATCTTCCTAGCGACCTTCTTTCCTTGACGACTTTAACGTCTCTTTCTTTGTTCTTCTTCTTTTTCGCGGGGGTGCGCTGGCGCACCCGCAGGCTGTAGTCCCCGAGATTCAGGCCGACTGCTGAGTAGTCGGGCCGGATCTTCCCAGCGACCTTCTTTACTGGCGACTTAACATCCCTTTCTTTCGTTCTTCAGGGGCCAACACCGCTCTTCAGGAGCAACTGGGTGAAGTCAACACCGCCTTGCGCGTCAATGGGGAGGAGTGCAACAAGCTTGCTGCGGAGCGCAACCTGCTGGCTGCGCAGCTGGCCGAGCAGAAGGAGCTGCTCAAGAAGTTGCAGGACGAGGCGAGAAGAAGGAGGCTGCTCTCCTGGCCGAGTTCGAGAGCGAGCGCTCCTCCTGGACTGACAAGGAGGCGATGCTGACCTCTGGCTTCCATGAGATCGAGGACATCATCGATGGTGAGTTTCTTTTCTTCCTTTCTTTCTTTGAGTTTCCGACTATAGGTCGGGCTGATTTCTGATTTTTTGACTTGCTTCTTTTTTGTCTTGGCAGACTTCTTCCCTTGCCACTCACAGGCAGTCACCCAGGCCATCGAGGCTGATCGCGAGGCGCGGAGGGCGAGCGGCGCGGAGATCGCCACTATCACCCCCTGACCGTCGACGAGCAGCTTCTGAGCATCGAGGCCCGTCTTCGTCCGGCCCATTGGCTGATGCGCCGGCTTCAGCGTGCCGGCGCCCAGGCAGTTGCCGCCCTGTGGCCAGACATGCCGGCTCTGCGCACCGCCAGTCGGACTGCTGACTAGCTGGAGGTCGCAGCCGGCCGTCTTGAAGCTTGGAAGGGTTCCTCGGCCCGGGCCGGAGCGCGCCCGGCCTTGGAATTCGTCAAGGCGTGGTATCCGGGGCTGGACCTGGACCGTCTGGCCGCGTTCCGGTCAGAGGCCCAGGCCAAGCTGGCGGCTGTTGAAGGCGCCCTTGTCGAGCGTGCGTCGGCGATTGCCGACTACACAGACACCAGTGTCTTCGTCCCTGTGCGGGCTGCAGGTGGCGAGGAGGTGCCGCTAGAGTGGTTCGGGATGAACCCGGACTATGGCGAGGACTCGGCGGAGGTGATTGACTCCAGCACCGAGGAGGAAGGCGAGGCGAAGGACGAAGGCGAGACAGAGGCGCCAGAAGACGGAGCGGGCGACCAGCCTCAGCTCGACCGCGCCTCCAGCAACAAGCCGCGTCTGACCGGGCCAGTCGCCGCTGGAGGCGATCAAGCCGAGACTGCCCAGCCGACCGCCCCGGCGCCTGACACTGCCGTCTCCTCCGACCCTCCGAACCCGTCCGCTGCTCCCTAGGCTGCCTTCTGGCTTTTATTTTATCTGCTCTAGAAAGTCTTTGAAAAACTTGTTAATTTGCACAATTCCACCCGCGGGGTGTATTCTGAACTTCAGTTTGAAGATTCGGCCAAGGGCCTATGCCATGTAAATATTAATCCGAGTTCTATCTTTCCTTGCTTATTGCTCCTTTGGCTTTTTCCTTTGCCGCCTTCCCCTAGTCGCCGCTTGGTCAGCCGGACAACCGCTCCGCGGACTGCCGCTGGACCAAATGCCTGGCTACTTTGGGGAAAGCAAGTACTTGCCATCATTGGAGTCTTTTTAACAAGTTGGATGGAAAGCGGCAAGCCGACTACTCGCGAGTCAGTTTTTGCGAAAAGGGGCTGGAAGCCGGCTTAAGCTATGTTAATGTTTTAGGTCCTTAGCCATTTTTCGTGTGGACGCCCATTCATCCTTACTCCTGCCTACCGAACAGTCGCTCTGCGAACTGCGGCTTCTGGCAGGAGACGGCTTAGGCGCTGCACACTACTTGTCCGACTTCAGGAAACATTTCATAGCGCCAGACGGCGAGTCCCCGGGCCGACTAGTCGAACCCGGCGCCAAGCAGCATAGCAAGAAGTAGCATACTCGAAGGCATAATTCTTATCATACAGATAATCAAAGGGGGCAGTCCCCGAGCTCGTCTCGGGGGCCCCGAAGTCTCAGTGCTTTAATACAAAGGGGTAGCATGGTACATACTGTATCAACTGTAAAATCTTCGGAGGAGATTTGCATTCCACGGCCGTTCCGGCTCTTTGCCGGAGTCATCTCTCTTGCGTGCTCAGGGCTTCTGAGCGTCAATCAGGTAGTAGGAGTCATTGCCCAGCACTTTGCTGATAATGAAGGGGCCTTCCCAAGGTGCCGACAGCTTGTGTTGGCCGGCTGTCCGCTGGATCAGTCGGAGCACAAGGTCGCCTTATTGGAAAGATCGTGGCCTGACCTTCCTATTGTAGTACCGGCGCAGGCTCTGCTCGTAGGTGCCGGACCGGCTGAGTGCCAGCAGCTGGCCCTCTTCCAGCAGATCGACGCCGTCTTGACGTGCTTCTTCTGCTTCCTCCTTGGTGTACATGGTGACTCGCGGGGAGTCGAACTCTATGTCCATCGGGATGACGGCTTCAGCACCATAGACGAGGAAGAAAGGCGTGAAGCCGATTGACTTGTTTGGAGTCGTGCGCAGGCTCCAGAGGACGGCTGGCAGTTCCTCAAGCCAACAGCCGGCCGAACGCTCCAGTGGTTCGACCAGTCGAGGCTTGATGCCAGATAGGATGAGGCCATTTGCTCGCTCCACCTGGCCGTTTGATTGTGGATGGGCGATGGACGCTAAGTCCAATCGGATGCCTTGCGTCGCGCAGAAACGAGCCAAGGCGCCTTTGGCAAAATTTGTGCCATTGTCGGTGATGATGCTGTGTGGTATGCCGTACCGAGTCATGATGTCGGCGATGAAAGTTACTGCAATCGGACCATTCAACTTCTTGATGGGTTTTACTTCTATCCACTTGGTGAACTTGTCCACCGTGACAAGTAGATGAGTTAGGTTGCCTCGTGCCGTCTTGAATGGTCCCACCATGTCCAGGCCCCAAACCGCAAAGGGCCAGGCGATGGGGATGGTCTTGAGCACGGAAGCCGGCTGGAGCGGTTTGGAACGGAACATCTGGCACCCTTTGAAGTTTTGGACTAATTCCTTGGCCTCTTCTAGGGCAGTCGGCCAGAAGAAACGTGCCGGAAGGCTTTGGCGACGAGTGCCCTTGAAGCCGCATGGTGGCCGCACTCGCCTTCATGAATGTCTCTGAGAATTGCCTGGCCTTGTTCTGCCTCGACGCAGCGTTGGTAGACGCCAGTGACACTGCGCCTGACCAGCTCTCTGTTGACTATGGTATAGGCTGCCGCTCGGCGTTGCACTTGCCGAGCTAGGATTTCATCAGCTGGCAGCTCTCTGTTTACTAGGAACTTGAGGATGGGCTGGGCCCATGAGGGTGCTGCTATTTCTTCAATTCCCACTATTGCGACTTGGATAAGGGCAGCTGGGCTGGGAGGCGGCGGGGTGGAGTCCGCGGCCGCTTGCTGGATCGGTGAAGTCCACGGGCCGGCTGGCGCAGTCCCCAGGCCGAGCTCTGGAGTCTTCGGGCTGACCATCGCAGTCCCCGGGCCGGGTTCTGAAGTCCCTGGGCCGGCTTCGACTGCGGTATTCTTGGAGCTGTCTGTAAGAATTCTTGTGTCGTCTACTGGTGCTCTTGAGTCGGATCCGACTTCTTCGGGGGGAGCCGGCACAAAGATGGAGTCTGATTCTGGTGAAGGCTTGATAGACGGCTTGAGGAGGCGCTGAAGGGCGACGCCGGATGGTATCGCTTGATGGGTGGAGCCGACTCGTGTGAGGGCGTCTGCTTGGTCGTTGTCATTTCTTGGCACGTGAAGGAATTCACACCCCTCAAAATATCCGCTGAGTTGCTGCACCAGGAAGCGGTAGCTCGCCATGTTTGCATCTTTGGCGTCCCAGTCGCCAGACGACTGCTGGACCACCAAATCTGAGTCGCCGTAGCACAGGATCCGGCGGATGCCGAGTTCTTTGGCGAGCCGGAGCCCGTGAATGAGTGCCTCATATTCGGCAACGTTATTGGAGGCGGCAAAGTGGATCTGCAGTGCATACTTGAGCTTGTTGCCTTTAGGGGAGGTGAGGACGACGCCGGCTCCCAAGCCGGTGTGCATCTTAGAGCCATCTTGGAGCCATCTTGGCCCAGTCGACGAGGAAGTCGGCCAGTGCTTGTGACTTGATGACGGTGCGGGGCTGGTAGTAGATGGTGTAGGGAGCCAGATCTATGGCCCACTTGGCCACTCGGCCCGAAGCATCACGGCTTCCAATGATCTCGGCCAGTGGAGTTGTGCAGACCATAGTGATTGGATGCTCTTGAAAGTAAGGCTTCAACTTCTTGGCGGCAAAATGCACGCCGTAGCACATCTTCTGGTAGTGGGGGTAGTTCTGCTTGGAGGTCGATAGTACCTCGCTCAGGTAATATACTGGTCTCTGGACAGGGAGCGCCTTGCCTTCCTCCTTGCGTTCAACTACGATAACTGTGCTGACTACCCGGCTGGTGGCGGCAATGTATAGGAGCATAGGTTCTTTAGGAGTCGGAGCCGCCAGCACAGGGGGAGTAGTCAAAATCTTTTTTAACTGGAGAAATGCTTCGTCCGCTTTGTGGTTCCACTCAAAAAAGGTGGTCTTCTTCATCAGTTGGTACAAAGGGAGAGCCTTCTCGCCCAGCCGACTGATGAATCGGCTGATGGACGCCAAGCAGCCGATGAACTTCTGCACATCTAACAGTCGGCGGGGGACTTCCATCCTCTCGATGGCTTTGATCTTTACAGGGTTGCACTCTATGCCGCATTCAGAGACCAGGAAGCCAAGGAGCTGGCAGGCTGGTACTCCGAAGACGCACTTCTCAGGGTTGAGCTTGATCTAGAATCGGCGCAGATTCTCAAAGGTTTCTTGGAGATCTTCCAATAGTGTCCCATGCTTTTCCGTCTTCACCACCACATCATCCACGTAGACGTGGGCATTTCTGCCGAGTTGCTTGAGGAGACACTTCTGCATGCAACGCTGAAAGGTGGCGCTGGCATTCCTCAAGCCGAACGTCATAGTCAGGTAGCAGAAGGCTCCAAATGGCGTGATGAAGGCAGTCTTTAGTCTGTCTGCCGGGTTCAGCTTGATCTGGTGATATCCTGAATATGCATCTAAGAAGCTCAACAGCTCGCATCCGGCTATGGAGTCTATCACCTGATCAATTCTTGGCAGAGCAAATGGGTCTTTGGGGCAAGCTTTATTGATGCTTGTGTAGTCGATACACATCCGCCACTGCTTGTTCTTCTTAAACACTAGGACCGGGTTTGCCAACCATTCTGGAAAGAACACCTCCATAATGAAGTCGGCCGCTAGGAGTCGGGCTATCTCTTCTTCAACAACTCTTCTCTTCTCTTCTGACAAACGGCGCAAGGGCTGCCTGACGGGCTTCACATCAGATCGGACATGTAATTTGTGCTCGGCAAATTCCGTCGGTACACCTGGCATGTCTTTAGGGGACCATGCGAAGATGTCTCGATTCTCACAGAGGAAATCGATGAGCTCGCCTTCCTATTTGCTGTCTAGGTTTGCACCTATGATAGCGTGCCTCTCCGGGTGCTCCGTTTCCAAAGGTATCCTCTTTGTTTCTTTAGCCGGCTTGAACGAACCCTCAGCTTCCGACTCCTTGGGGTCGGGCGACATCTCTGGCTACTTGCCGGCCATCGCCACAACCCGATCAAGGAGCCACCTTTCAGCTGCGATCACCAGGGACTCGGCCAGCCGACTACTCTCGGCCGCGCAGGCGGACGACTTCCTATAGTCGCCGGCCACGGTCAGAATTCCCTTTGAACTTGGCATCTTCATCTTGAGGTAGGCGTTGTGGGGGACCGCCATGAACTTGGCCAGAGCAGGTTGGCCAAGCAATGCTTAGTATGGGCTTTCAAGGTCTACCACTTCAAACCAAACTAGCTCTCGGCGAAAATGATCTTTGTCTCCGAAGAGGACGTCTATCAGGATCTTGCCGATTGGTGAGCAAGAAAGGCCAGGTACGATGTCGTGGAACACAGTTCGGCTGCTTTGAAGCTGTCTTTGCTTGATTCCTAATTTCTCCATGGTATCCTTGTATAGGATGTTGATGCTACTGCCTCCGTCTATCAACGCTCGCGAGAAGCAAGTGGCCCGCCTATCTGTGGCCAAGGTGGCGCTTAAAACCAAGGCGTAGGAGCCCAGATTCGGCATCACCTCTGGGTGATCAGCTCTGCTCCAACTGATAGGCTTCTCAGACCAATGCATAAACTCCGGAGTATCTGATGCCACTGCATTAACTTCTTGCTGCTACAGCTCTATGCTGCGTCGATCATCAGCCACACTGCTGAACACTACATAGGCTCCGTGCTCTTCCGGGTACTCATCTTGTACGGCGCCGACTGGCCTGGCAGCTGGCTGCTGGGGCGGCGGTGGAGGCAGCGTCCCAGTAGGCGGAGGAGGAAGGAGGTCGTCTCCCTTGGCGATTATGGTGATCCAATGGCATTTCCGGGTGGTATGGTTTGATGGCTTCGCGCCACTGTGGAACTTGCAGGGGCCATCCAGAGTCTGCTGTAAGAGAAGGCCGGCAACCAGTTGGACTTGCCACCTTTCTGTCGCTTCGCCGGAGGCTGCCCCTCAGGTTGTTGGTCTTCAAATGTCGCAACCTGCCGACTGCTGGAAGTTGGCTGTGGGGCCTTGTGCTTGTGATCATTCTGCTGCTGTCGCCGACTGGTGTCTCCAGCCGGAGTTCTGTGGGCTTGAGGGGCCACTTTGCCAGTCGCACTAACTTGAATCTCTGTCTTCATGGAGGAGTCGGCCGTTGCATACTTGTCTGCTATAACTAGCAACTCGTCGAGGGTCTCTGGCTCGTCGCAGAGGAGCCTGTGCTTGAGGAGGGTGCCTTCTCTGCACCCGGCGGTGAAGTACTCGATAGCCTGCACCTCGTGTACGCCCTCGCAGGAGTTCCAAAGCTCGCCCCATCATGTGAGGTAGGCGCGAGTCGACTCGTCTTGGCCTTGCACGCACAAGGAAAGCTGGAGCGGCTTGGGGGGTCGCTTGTACGTGCTTGTGAAGTTGCGGGTGAAAGCCTCGGTGAAGTCGACCCAACTGTTGATGCTGCGGGGCTTCAAACTGTTCAACCATGTCCGGGCCGTGCCCTGGAGCATGAGTGGAACGTACTTCACGGCAACACGCTTGTTGTTGTTTGCTATGTTGACAATTGTGGAGTAGTCAACTAGCCAATCTTCCGGCTTCACGGAGCCGATGTACTTGGGTGTGTCTCGGGGGAGCGTGAATCCTTTGGGAAAGGGCTCATCGCGGATGCGGGGCCCGAAACAGGGCGGGCCTAGCTCGTCTTCTTCTTCCAGCGCCAGGGATCGGTGGAGTCGGTCGATCCGGCGGCGGGCATCGTTCTCTCCGACTCCCTCTCGACGGCCAAGGCGGTCGCCGAGAGTCAGATGCTCAACAGGCGGCGGGGAGACTCATCTTTCTCTTCGTGGTGGGGGAGGCAGGTAGTCGCCTTGCCATTCCACTGCTCTTGGGCAGCCGTCTTGGTCGCGCTCGATGCTGATGCGAGTCCGACTGTGGCTGACAGCCGGATCCTTCTCTTTTCTTCCGCGGACACCGCTAGTCGGCGTCCGAGACGTCGCGCCTTGATCTCGGTGGGGAGGTAAGTCGTCGTTTTGTCTTTGTGGCACCTCCGTGCGGCAGCCGGCTTCGTTCTGTGTGGCAGCCGCTTTGAGGAGTCGCTGGACTCGCTCGGTCATCAGGCGGCGCTCTTCGCCTTCGAAGTTGTCTAGTTCGTCCGCTGCCGCCTGGGCGGCACGGATGTTCTCCGCAGGCGTGGCATACACGGGGCGATCGGCCCCGAACAGGTTGGCGATGGCCACGCCGCGTTGTCGGACCGCGCCTAGGTGTCAGGACCCCGACTCAATGCCACATCGATCTAGCATGTAACACCTCATATCACTTTGCGGCCTCACGCACGGTATCCCCACGGGTGTCGCCTTACCTTTGCCCGGGACCGTTTGCGCCTTTTGGCACACGTATATGATGGTGTCGCTAGCATCCATATGATAAAGAGCCCGGGCTGACATGGCTAGTCGTAAACCCAAAGTGGCACTAACTTACAGGGACAGGCATCCATGACCCAGCATCGAACGTGTCGGTCATCAGCGAGTGAATCCAGGCTGTAGCACTGGGCTAACAGGACTCCGGTGAACCGGGCTGTAGCAGGCTAACAGGACTCCGGTATTCATCGCGTGACATTTCCCCGAAGGGACAGACACAGGATCGAAGAAGGACACATGCCGACCAGCCTAAGTGTTCCGGAGCAGTAGCAAGCTACCAGGGCTCAGTGGAAGCACTAGGAGACATTTCCCGGTAAGAGAGGCTACTAAGGATAAACAACTAGATAGTCAGATCCCACACATAGCAATACACATTACACGTACGCATAACATGCAAGTATGTGCTGTACAACATGGCATCACAGCATAACTCAACAACTCATATAGATAAAGGCTCAGAAGAGCCAACATAGCAATATTACACCCAGGGGTCACATGACCCATCATTCAGAGCAATCAAGCAACAAACGGAAGCATTACATGTCTGAGTACAGACATCTATAAATGAAAAAGGCTGAAAGCCTGACTATCTACAACATCCGATCAAGATCGTAGCTGAGGTACTAGCTACTAGTCGAAGTCCATGAGAACACTAGTAAGACCGAAGTCTCCGCTGCAAAAACATAAATAAAGCAACATGAGTACAAAGGTACTCAGCAAGACTTACATCAGATCCTATCATACATGCATTTGTATCAAGAGGTAATGTGGGGTTTAGTTGCAGCAAGCCAGCTTTGACTCTGTGGCTATCCTGTTCTACGACTACCAGAAACTCTGGAGGTGAGACAACGTACACGAGTCCACTAATCACCACAGAATACACTACTATGGATTCATCCCCGTCTCCCTACGAGAAGGCCATCCATAGCACTCACACTTGTCTTGAGCATTTTAGAGTATCCACTTCAAGTTGTCTATGTACCATGTAAGCATCCAAGAAGTCCATAACCGCGGACCCGGCTATTCGAATAGATCATGTTAACCCTGCAGGGGTGTACTTCTTCACACACGCTCTCGCCACTTACCGCCATGTACACGTCATGTATCTCGGCAACCTTCAAGCGGAAGCCTGGCGAGGGTGTCGGCCACGACCTGACTAACCACACAAGACTCTAGCCCAGGTTTATCGCCTATTCGGGTTCCATCCGCAAGGAGATCCGGCCGGGGTGTCGCTCACGGCCCCAAACGATGTGAGCAGGGTTCCCGAGCCCACCATCCGGGTGCCACTCGGTACACCAGGCCACGTGTGCCTAGTCTGTCCCAAGCCCACCCTGCCGGGTGCCACTTGGTAGAAAAATAGCACTACCTACAAACACCAGAAACTAGTTGCGACTCCTGGACAGAGACCAAGTTGGTTAATAAGTCGAGAGGGGTCGAGTTACCAGAACCCAATGTGTGGTAGTATCAAGTCATTGGACAACATACATAGAACTCAGTGCTTAAGGACGGTTCCAGTGAGACAACCCACCATGTACTCCTACATGGCCTCTCACCGCTACCTTTACCAAATCGTGTTCACACACTTCACTCTCAGCATCAGCACATATCGTAACACTCCAATTCATTCCCAATGAACCAGACCTGACACAACTCTAAGCAATAGCAGGCATAGCATGGTAGGAACACAACAATGGCTTCAATCAACTCCTACACATGCTAGTGGGTTTCAACTATTTACTGTGGCAATGACAGGTCATGCAGAGGAACAGGTTCAACTAACGCAGCACAAAGTAGCAGATGAATCGTTGTTGTCCTAATGCAATAACTGAGAGCAGGAGCGAGAGAGTAGGATTGTATCGGAATGAACAAGGGGGTTTGCTTGCCTGGTAAATCAACAAGGGAGGCACTGCTTCATAGACAGATACTCTGGAACGTCTCCGGAGCAGGGCCTATCGAGAAGGAACGGTGCCAACAATCAAAACACAAGCATATGCAACACAATGATGCATGAACATGGCATGAAGATGTGATGCTGATTGTGCTAATGCAACTAGTACTCATTTGGTTTGAAGTCCATTTGAACCATAAGCTCAAATGCATCTCCAAAGTAAGCTCTTATATATGCCATAATGTGTTTTCTCATATTCAGCATGTATAAGTTGGTTTGTCATGCATGAAACTAGTACATATGGATAGATTACATTTTTCTAATAATTTTTCATATATAAATTATTTTAATCTGAGCTACGGTTGAATTGTTATGAATTTTTGAAGTTTAAAACAATTTCTGGAATTTTCTAATTAAATTTAAATCCAGAAATCATATATTGCGTCAGCATTGAGTAAGCATGACGTCAGCAGTCAACTGCGGCTGACTGGGGTCAAACCTGACGTGTGGGGTCCACACGTCAGTGTCAGGGGGTTAAACAGGGTTAGTTTTAATCCTAATTAAAAGGTTAGTGGCGCTGGGGCCCACTGTCAGTGTCAGGGGGGGTTAGTTAACGGTGATTAGCACTAAGCTAATCGCCTGGCCGACGGGGCCCACTCGTCAGGCCGGCGAGGTCATCGGCGGCGACCTCTGGACGCGGCGGTGTCCGTGATACAGGCCACGGGGGCGGCGTCGGAGAGCACCGGGGCGTAGCCCGGGCTCTCGCGCATCCGGTGGGACAGGTGGGAGGAGCTGGGGAGGCCGGAGCTCGCCGGAGCAAAGCTCGCGGCGGCGGCCGGAGCTCGGCTTCGAGCGGGAACGGGCTGCGGGGCACGGGGAGGCCACCTGAGGGGCTCGGCGGCACCCTCGTGGCACTGGGAGCGCGATGGGATGCTCGGTTTGGGCGGAGGCGGGCCGAGACGGCGACGGCGACATGGACGGCGGAGAGAGGCTCCGGCCGTGGTGGGGAGGAGGGCTACAGCGTGCGGGCAGTTAAACGGAGAGGGGGAAGCGGTGGCGGAGCTCACCGCGGTTGCAGCGGCAGTCGAAGTGGGCTCGGGGACGCACTGGTGCGGCCGGAGCGTCGATGGGGATCCACGGCGGCCGGCGATGAAAAAGACGACGGCGACGGCTCCACGGGGCGTCCGGAGGGGCACGGCTTGACGGAGAGGTGGTGGACGACGTGGCGGGGCTACCGGACTCGAAGCGAGGGAGAGGGGGAGGTGGTGGTCGCGGCAACGGCGAGCGGTGGCGTCGGTGGCGTTCGGCCGTGAGAGAGAGAGAGAGTGACAGAGGAGAGGACGAGGGCGAGGGAGAGTGCGAGGGGGTCGGGGTGGCTGCGTGGCGTCGTCCGGGGCATCCAGACGAGGAGGGAAGAGGCAGGCAGGCAGAGAGGGAGGAGGCGTGGCCGGCGGAGCGCGCGCGCGTCGGCACGCAGCTGCTTAGCGAGAGGGGGGGAAGACGACAGAGGAGGAGGCGGGCTGGGCCGCCTGCTGGCTGGGCCGGCCTGCTGCTGCTGGGCTGCACAGGGGGGAGCCCCAGGTAAGCTTCTCCTCTTTAATTCTATTTTCTATTTTTTTCTGACATTTGTTTTGATTTAATTAAAATATTAAATCATTTAATTACCTTATGCCAATTTTTGCACGAGCTAGCTATAATATTCCAGAGCTCCTTTATAAATGGCATAATTTTTGGACCATATTTCATATATATAACAATATATATCCAAAGCAAATAATTATCGGATTAATCCAAATGGCCAAAATTAAATATCCATGAGCTCCTAAAAATATTGGTTTGATTTTTATCTCTGTCCAATATTTTCAGAGGGCAACATGAGCATTTTCTTGGACCCTTTTGGAGAAATTTTTATTTGGGTCATTTTCAAAAATGATTCTGAGGGTTCCACCAATCCTCATTTCAAATTTAAATGAAATTTAAATATGATGCACAAATGGCTAGCTAGTCTAGGTCATACCAGACTAGGGATGTGACAACTCGCCCCCACTTGAAAAAATCTCGTCCCGAGATTCAGGGGTCGACGGAAAGAAAGCGGGGTACTCCAGTCAAAGACGATCTTCTCGCTCCCAAGTAGCTTCTCTCTCGGAATGATGAGACCACTGAACTTTGAGAAACTTGATGTTCTGACGTCAGGTAACACGCTCTGCTTGATCAAGAATGCGAACCGGGTACTCTCGGTATGTGAGGTTATCTTGGAGATCAAGCATTTCGTGGTCCACTCCGCGGATAGGATCCGAGAAGCAACGCCTGAGTTGAGAGACGTGGAAGACATCATGAACTCGAGAAAGATGTGGGGGTAGTTCCAATTGGTAGGCAACCTCTCCTCGTTTAGCGAGAATGCGAAAGGGACCAATGTAACGAGGAGCCAACTTGCCCTTGATACCGAAACGATGGGTACCCTTCAAAGGAGTAACCCGAAGGTAAGCCTTTTCGCCAACTTCATAAGTCATATCCTTATGATGACGATCATACTGACTCTTTTGACGAGACTGGGCTGTTTTCAAATTCTCACGAATGATGCGAACTTGCTCTTCTGCCTCCTGGATCATGTCCGGTCCAAAGAATTGTCTTTCACCGGTTTCTGACCAGTTCAAAGGTGTTCGACATCTTCGTCCATAGAGAACCTCAAAAGGAGCTTTCTTGAGGCTGGATTGGTAGCTATTGTTATAAGCAAACTCGGCGAAAGGAAGACATTTCTCCCAATCCATACCGAATGAGATAACGCAAGCTCTGAGCATGTCTTCGAGAATTTGATTGACCCGTTCCACCTGACCACTCGACTGAGGGTGGAAAGCGGTACTGAAGGAAAGATGGGTTCCCATGGCAGTTTGGAAACTCTCCCAGAAATGAGAAGTGAAAAGACTGCCACGGTCTGAATTGATCTCTAGTGGAACACCATGGAGTGATACTATGCGAGAAATGTATAAGTCAGCAAGCTGACTAGCAGTGATACTCTCTCGAACAGGAAGGAAGTGAGCCACTTTGGAAAGACGATCAACGACTACGAAGATAGCGTTATTCCCTCTCTTGGTCCTGGGAAAGCCGGTGATGAAGTCCATACCAACTTTATCCCATTTCCATTCAGGAATAGCTAAAGGCTGAAGGGTGCCAGCAGGCCTTTGATGCTCTGCCTTAACGCGACGACAAACGTCACAGTTAGCAATAAACTGAGCGATTTCTCTCTTCATCCTAGTCCACCAGAACCTCTGGCGTAGGTCCTGATACATCTTAGTACTACCGGGATGAATCGTGAGAGGAGATTCATGCGCCTCCTTAAGAATCAATTGTCGAAGATGTTGCTTCTTGGGGACCACCAGGCGGTTCCCAAAGAAAACAACACCTCGATCATCTATAGAGAAACTACCAGCAATACCCTTGGCAATGTTTCTCTTGATCCGGGTAATCCCCGTATCATGCTTCTGGGCTTCTATGATAAGATCCACAAGGGTAGGTTTCGCCACCAAGGTAGAAAGGAATCCGTGAGGAGCGATGTGAAGGTTAAGCTTATAGAATTCCTCATGGAGAAGTGGTTGGCCTTGCTGCAACATGAGATTGTTGCAATAGGATTTACGGCTTAGAGAATCAGCCATGACATTGGCTTTGCCTGGGGTGTAGGTAATCCCTAGATCATAATCTATGATTAACTCCAACCAACGTCTTTGCCTAAGGTTCAGATCCGGTTGGGTGAAGATATACTTGAGACTCTGGTGATCGGTGTACATCTCGCAATGTTTACCAAGGAGGTAATGTCGCCAGGTCTTGAGTGCATAGACTACGGCTGCAAGCTCTAGATCATGTGTAGGATAATTCTCCTCATGTGGATGCAACTGTCGAGATGCATAGGCAATCACATGACGATCCTCCATAAGAATGCAACCTAGTCCCTGTCGTGAGGCGTCGCAGTAGATAATAAAGTCTTTAGTGAAATCCGGTGGCACAAGTATGGGAGCAGAAGTCAGGCGTCTTTTCAGTTCCTGAAAACTGTACTCACCCTGTGGGGACCACTCGAACTTTTTATCTTTCTTGAGAAGTTCCGTGAGGGGTTTGGCTACTTTAGAGAAGTTTGCAACAAAGCGGCGAAAATAGCTGGCTAGACCAAGGAAGCTCCTAACTTGTTTAACGGTTTCAGGTGGAGTCCAATCGAGAACAGCCTGAACTCTCTCGGGATTGACAGCAATGCCCTTACCAGAGATAACGTGGCCTAGGTAGGTCACTTCTGGCAACCAAAATTCACACTTGGAGAACTTGGCATAAAGGCGGTGCTCTCTGAGTTTTTCTAAAACAAGTCTAAGATGTTCGGCATGCTCTTCCTCGTTCTTCGAGTAAATAAGAATATCATCGAGGTAAACCACGACGAACTTATCTAAGTACTCCATGAAGATCGAGTTCATCAAGCGGGAGAATGTGGCTGGGGCATTGGTTAGGACAAAGGACATAACAGTGTACTCGTACTGACCATAACGAGTGACAAAAGCTGTCTTGGGAATGTCCCCGTTTCTGATCTTAATTTGGTGGTATCCTAACCTCAAATCCATCTTGGAGAAGACTGAGGATCCAGCGAGCTGATCATACAGGTCGTTGATCCTGGGGAGCGGATACTTGTTCTTTATCGTGACCAAATTAACGGGACGATAATCTACAACCATCCGGTCCGTACCATCCTTCTTCTTGACGAAGAGGACGGGGCAAGCCCAAGGAGAAGAACTAGGACGGATGAAACCCTTTTGCAAGGACTCATCAAGTTGTTTCTTAAGCTCGGCTAGTTCTAAGGGTGCCATCTTGTAAGGTCTCCTAGAGATTGGAGCTGTTCCTGGGATAAGATCTATGATGAACTCTACATCTCTGTCAGGGGGGACACCTAGCAGTTCCTCTAGAAAGACATCCGAAAAGTCACGGACTACCGGGATATCTTCAAGGTCTGGAAGAGGGCTGGCATTAAGAGAATAGAGCTGACGCTTTGCAACTCTAGTGGAGACAGTGACTATCTTGCCAGATGGGTGTGTAAGCTGAACAGATCTTGTGTAACAATCAATCTTGGCATGATGAGCTGTCATCCAGTCCATACCCAAGATGATGTTAATATCTGAGGACTTGAGGGCTACAAGTGATGCAAGGAATACAAGTCTGTCAACAAGGATTTCGTTACCATAGCTGATTCTGGTGGTTTGCCATCTAGACCCTGGGGTTTGGATTTCAAGCGGAGTTGGCATATCACAAAATGATATGTCGTGCAAACGAGCATGGCCTTCAGAAATGAAGGAGTGAGATGCTCCAGTATCGAATAGAACTGATGCTGGGTGACAATTGACAAGGAGTGTACCAAGAATGACATCCGGATCATCATGAGCGTCTTTAGCTGAGATGTGATGCACACGTCCACATTCAGTGTGAATTGGCTTGGCTTTGATCGTCTTACTCGGCGGCTTAACACAGCCAACAGTCTTCTCGGGCTGGGGTGGAGCATAACTAGTCTGAGAGCAGTCTCGTGCATAGTGTCCTGGCTTCCCGCATGTGAAGCAAGTCCCAGAGGTTGGACGTGGACCCGCACTGACAAGGGGTCTACCAGTAGGCCTGGGTGGAACATATGAATGAGCTGGGGAAGACATCACATGGAATGGCCTCGGTGTATATCCGGAAGGAAGAGCGGAGTTTGGAACCCAAATCCGTCGCTTCTGGGAACTAGAGCCAGAGGAAGATCCCAAATCACGGGTGTGCTTACGAGACTCCTCGTGAGTGAGTTGAGCTGTCTCTGCATTAATGGCTTTGTTCACAAGAGCTTGGAATGTATCACAATGATGCAGGTGGAGATCAAGACGCAACTTGGGGTTGAGACCCTTCCGGAACCTAGCTTGCTTCTTGGCGTCCGTCGACACTTCTTCTATGGCATAGCGAGCGAGGTTCTCAAACTCTCGGCTGTAAGCATCAACAGCCATCTTATTCTGGGTGAGACTACAGAACTCTTCTCTCTTGCGATCAATGAGGGCCTAGGGAATGTGATGCTCGCGAAAAGCCTCAGTGAAATCTCTCCAGGTAGGAATCTGGCCAGCTGGAAGCATAGTCTCATAGTTCTGCCACCAAAGACTAGCAGGACCTTCCAGGTGGTATGTGGCAAAGGTGACCTTGTCATCTTCAGCTACGTTCGCAGAACGCAGCTTATGAGTGATGCTACGGAGCCAGTCATCTGCATCGAGTGGCTCGATGGAATGATGAAAGGTAGGCGGGTGCAAACGAATGAAGTCATGAATGGTAGCAGACCCTTTGAACTGATGTGCGGTGTTCTCCTCGATACGTGCCAACAAACGATTAGACTCACGCTTGTTCCTCTCCATCTCTAACATGAACTCTGCCAACGAAGGCTGGTCGGGAGGATCCTCATCCCTACCATCTCCGTGGTTCTGGCTACGAACAATAGAACTTGATGACATCCTGGTAAAACGAAACCAGAGACGGAATCAGCATCAAGTATGGACTGTAGAATGTAGGACAAGGAATTAGTATCTCCCGAACTCCTAGGGAAAATTCCGGCAGCATAACGACAGTAAAAAGCTCAGAATGAGACATCCTACTAAAAATGGGGTGGTAACATACTCATCAGCAATACTCAAGGTTCTGAGATCATACTAAACAGACTACACAGAAATACTCAAAACTGGGGTATGACTCTGATCAACCACTCCTATGGGACTACGGAGTAGTAACACGTGATCCTGATAGACGGAAGAGAAAGCCTAGTTCCTTAACCCCGTAGGAAAGATAGGATGACTCAGATCAGAAGGCCATGAGGTAAAGGAGTAAAAAGAGCCTTACGTTCCTTCCCACAATCAATTCCCTTACATAACTAAACATTTTCTAGACTCAACTTCGACCAGTTTGGCTTGGTAATCCTACAGGCAGTCACGCTCTGATACCAACGCTGTCAGGACCCCGACTCAATGCCACATCGATCTAGCATGTAACACCTCATATCACTTTGCGGCCTCACGCACGGTATCCCCACGGGTGTCGCCTTACCTTTGCCCGGGACCGTTTGCGCCTTTTGGCACACGTATATGATGGTGTCGCTAGCATCCATATGATAAAGAGCCTGGGCTGACATGGCTAGTCGTAAACCCAAAGTGGCACTAACTTACAGGGACAGGCATCCATGACCCAGCATCGAACATGTCGGTCATCAGCGAGTTAATCCAGGCTGTAGCACTGGGCTAACAGGACTCCGGTGAACCGGGCTGTAGCAGGCTAACAGGACTCCGGTATTCATCGCGTGACATTTCCCCGAAGGGACAAACACAGGATCGAAGAAGGACACATGCCGACCAGCCTAAGTGTTCCGGAGCAGTAGCAAGCTACCAGGGCTCAGTGGAAGCACTAGGAGACATTTCCCGGTAAGAGAGGCTACTAAGGATAAACAACTAGATAGTCAGATCCCACACATAGCAATACACATTACACGTACGCATAACATGCAAGTATGTGCTGTACAACATGGCATCACAGCATAACTCAACAACTCATATAGATAAAGGCTCAGAAGAGCCAACATAGCAATATTACACCCAGGGGTCACATGACCCAACATTCAGAGCAATCAAGCAACAAACGGAAGCATTACATGTCTGAGTACAGACATCTATAAATGAAAAAGGCTGAAAGCCTGACTATCTACAACATCCGATCAAGATCGTAGCTGAGGTACTAGCTACTAGTCGAAGTCCATGAGAACACTAGTAAGACCGAAGTCTCCGCTGCAAAAACATAAATAAAGCAACATGAGTACAAAGGTACTCAGCAAGACTTACATCAGATCCTATCATACATGCATTTGTATCAAGAGGATGGGGTTTAGTTGCAGCAAGCCAGCTTTGACTCTGTGGCTATCCTGTTCTACGACTACCAGAAACTCTGGAGGTGAGACAACGTACACGAGTCCACTAATCACCACACAATACACTACTATGGATTCATCCCCGTCTCCCTACGAGAAGGCCATCCATAGCACTCACACTTGTCTTGAGCATTTTAGAGTATCCACTTCAAGTTGTCTATGTACCATGTAAGCATCCAAGAAGTCCATAACCGTGGACCCGGCTATTCGAATAGATCATGTTAACCCTGCAGGGGTGTACTTCTTCACACATGCTCTCGCCACTTACCGCCATGTACACGTCATGTATCTCGGCAACCTTCAAGCGGAAGCCTGGCGAGGGTGTCGGCCACGACCTGACTAACCACACAAGACTCTAGCCCAGGTTTATCGCCTATTCGGGTTCCATCCGCAAGGAGATCCGGCCGGGGTGTCGCTCACGGCCCCAAACGATGTGAGCAGGGTTCCCGAGCCCACCATCCGGGTGCCACTCGGTACACCAGGCCACGTGTGCCTAGTCTGTCCCAAGCCCACCCTGCCGGGTGCCACTTGGTAGAAAAATAGCACTACCTACAAACACCAGAAACTAGTTGCGACTCCTGGACAGAGACCAAGTTGGTTAATAAGTCGAGAGGGGTCGAGTTACCAGAACCCAATGTGTGGTAGTATCAAGTCATTGGACAACATACATAGAACTCAGTGCTTAAGGACGGTTCCAGTGAGACAACCCACCATGTACTCCTACATGGCCTCTCACCGCTACCTTTACCAAATCGTGTTCACACACTTCACTCTCAGCATTAGAACATATCGTAACACTCCAATTCATTCCCAATGAACCAGACCTGACACAACTCTAAGCAATAGCAGGCATAGCATGGTAGGAACACAACAATGGCTTCAATCAACTCCTACACATGCTAGTGGGTTTCAACTATTTACTGTGGCAATGACAGGTCATGCAGAGGAACGGGTTCAACTAACGCAGCACAAAGTAGCAGATGAATCGTTGTTGTCCTAATGCAATAATTGAGAGCAGGAGTGAGAGAGTAGGATTGTATCGGAATGAACAAGGGGGTTTGCTTGCCTGGTAAATCAACAAGGGAGGCACTGCTTCATAGACAGATACTCTGGAACGTCTCCGGAGCAGGGCCTATCGAGAAGGAACGGTGCCAACAATCAAAACACAAGCATATGCAACACAATGATGCATGAACATGGCATGAAGATGTGATGCTAATTGTGCTAATGCAACTAGTACTCATTTGGTTTGAAGTCCATTTGAACCATAAGCTCAAATGCATCTCCAAAGTAAGCTCTTATATATGCCATAATGTGTTTTCTCATATTCAGCATGTATAAGTTGGTTTGTCATGCATGAAACTAGTACAGATGGATAGATTACATTTTTCTGATAATTTTTCATATATAAATTATTTTAATCTGAGCTACGGTTGAATTGTTATGAATTTTTGAAGTTTAAAACAATTTCTGGAATTTTCTGATTAAATTTAAATCCAGAAATCATATATTGCGTCAGCATTGAGTAAGCATGACGTCAGCAGTCAACTGCGGCTGACTGGGGTCAAACCTGACGTGTGGGGTCCACACGTCAGTGTCAGGGGGTTAAACAGGGTTAGTTTTAATCGTAATTAAAAGGTTAGTGGCGTTGGGGCCCACTGTCAGTGTCAGGGGGGGTTAGTTAACGGTGATTAGCACTAAGCTAATCGCCTGGCCGACGGGGCCCACTCGTCAGGCCGGCGAGGTCATCGGCGGCGACCTCTGGACGCGGCGGCGTCCGTGATACAGGCCACGGGGGCGGCGTCGGAGAGCACCGGGGCGTAGCCCGGGCTCTCGCGCATCCGGTGGGACAGGTGGGAGGAGCTGGGGAGGCCGGAGCTCGCCGGAGCAAAGCTCGCGGCGGCCGGAGCTCGGCTTCGAGCGGGAACGGGCTGCGGGGCACGGGGAGGCCACCTGAGGGGCTCGGCGGCACCCTCGTGGCACTGGGAGCGCGATGGGATGCTCGGTTTGGGCGGAGGCGGGCCGAGACGGCGACGGCGACATGGACGGCGGCGAGAGGCTCCGGCCGTGGTGGGGAGGAGGGCTACGGCGTGCGGGCAGTTAAACGGAGAGGGGGAAGCGGTGGCGGAGCTCACCGCGGTTGCAGCGGCAGTCGAAGTGGGCTCGGGGACGCACTGGTGCGGCCGGAGCGTCGATGGGGATCCACGGCGGCCGGCGATGAAAAAGACGACAGCGACGGCTCCACGGGGCGTCCGGAGGGGCACGGCTTGACGGAGAGGTGGTGGACGACGTGGCGGGGCTACCGAACTCGAAGCGAGGGAGAGGGGGAGGTGGTGGCCGCGGCAACGGCGAGCGGTGGCGTCGGTGGCGTTCGGTCGTGAGAGAGAGAGTGACAGAGGAGAGGACGAGGGCGAGGGAGAGTGCGAGGGGGTCGGGGTGGCTGCGTGGCGTCGTCCGGGGCATCCAGACGAGGAGGGAAGAGGCAAGCAGGCAGAGAGGGAGGAGGCGTGGCCGGCGGAGCGCGCGCGCGTCGGCACGCAGCTGCTTGGCGAGAGGAGGGGGAAGACGACAGAGGAGGAGGCGGGCTGGGCCGCCTGCTGGCTGGGACGGCCTGCTGCTGCTGGGCTACACAGGGGGGAGCCCCAGGTAAGCTTCTCCTCTTTAATTCTGTTTTCTATTTTTTTATGACATTTGTTTTGATTTAATTAAAATATTAAATCATTTAATTACCTTATGCCAATTTTTGCAGGAGCTAGCTATAATATTCCAGAGCTCCTTTATAAATGGCATAATTTTTGGACCATATTTCATATATATATATAACAATATATATCCAAAGCAAATAATTATCGGATTAATCCGAATGGCCAAAATTAAATATCCATGAGCTCCTAAAAATATTGGTTTGATTTTTATCTCTGTCCAATATTTTCAGAGGGCAACATGAGCATTTTCTTGGACCCTTTTGGAGAAATTTTTATTTGGGTCATTTTCAAAAATGATTCTGAGGGTTCCACCAATCCTCATTTCAAATTTAAATGAAATTTAAATATGATGAACAAATGGCTAGCTAATCTAGGTCATACCAGACTAGGGATGTGACACTAGGCGGCTAGGCCCAGTCGGGGCTGGCGAGCCGCCCACAGCGCAATCCATCTCGCGCTGGTAGGCTTCTGACAAGCGTCTCATGCTTGCCAGCTTTTTCGCGCCTTCGATGAGCTGAAGGCGGCATGCCTCCAGTGTCTCGGTGTCAGCGTCCTCCAGAATGGGCGCTGTCAGGTCTCGCAGAGCCGCATCGAGTGGGTCGTGAGCTCCCTCACCGGAGTGCTCGCCATGAGTGATAACGAGCACCTCCGTGATGGCACTTCCGCCGCTCTCCTCATGAGGGAGCGGCTCATCGTAGATCACCACATTGGTGAGGAACATGTCGAGCGACACGCTGTCAGAGTCGACCAGCATCGGGTCGGTGGAGCCTACGGACTCCAAGTCCACGGCGGGCTTGCCGGTGACATGGAGATGGTCGAGGAGGCCCGCGAGGAGGCTTTTGGGGCCGCCCATGCCTACATTGGTTGCAGGCTCGTCGGAGTTGCAAACCTCGCCAAGAAGATCGGCGAGGCAGCTCGCTGCGCAGGCGTCGTCGATGCCTTGCAGCGCGTCGGGGCAAGCGCCATCGGGCGTGCCTGGCTGGTTATGCTCGCTGGGGAGGAAGAGGGTTCCCGTCCAGAGCAGGTCTCCGGACGACGGTGCACCTTGCCCCACGGTGGGCGCCAAATGTCGGGGGTTGGGTGCGACATATGCCAAAGGATGGCTTATCATGGTGGGAGCGAGTAGAACGTCGCCGGTGCCAGGAAACGGGATGAGGCGAAGACATGCACGCCGGTGAATCTTACCCAGCTTCGGGGCTCTCCGGGGAGATAATACCCCTACTGCTGCTCTGCGGGGTCTCCGCATGATCACTAAGGCAAAGTGAGTACAAGGTTGCTCCTCGAGCTGTATTCTGGAGGTAGGAGAAGGCAAGGCTAGCTCTCTCCTCCCTATATGACCTGATCTAATGCTTATGGATTCCGAACCCCTTGCATGGGTGCCCCGGGGGGTTTATATAGGCCTACCCCCCATGGGTACAATGGTAATCCGGCTAGGCGCGGGTCCCAGCCGTCTGTCTCTCAGGCCGCCGTCCTCTTCGCCGACTGCTGGGGCCCGCTGACTAGCAGGCCCCGCCGGCGAGTCCGGCACTGTAGCCGTGCTTCTCATGACGCAGGCTTGGTCATGGGGTCGTGGCAACAGTGCCGCCGTCTATCGGGCGATCACTGTCGTCACTCCCCATCTTGTCTGGTTAATGGCGCGTGGGGCCCGTGGAAGAGGCCGGCCGACTCTAGGGAGCCGACTCCCACAGGGCCGCCTTCGGGGCGTATCCTCCGTCTTCCATGTTCTCACTGACCGGCGGGTCCGCCGTCTCTGATCCATACAGGTAGGCCGTCGTGGCCACAGTGCTCCGCCCACTGTGGCTGAGGTCAGGGCAGGCATGGCAACAGTGCTGCGCCACGCCGGAGATCTCCAGCGATACGGCACACTGTAGCCATGCCGGCCCCTCGTAAGCAGGAGGTGACGGCCACGCCGTGGTCGTACCCGCCTTGCCTATCGTGGCGAGAGTGGAGTCGCGGGCTGACTCTCCATAGCTGGCTTCTCCGGAAGTTGCCGGCCATGAGTCGGCTTATCTTGGAGTCGCCGTCTGGGACTCCGCTTATCTTGGGGTTGCCGTCTGGGACTCGGCTTATCTTGGAGTCGCCGTCTGGGACTCGGTTTATCTTGGAATCGCCATCTGGGACTCGGCTTATCTTGGAGTCGCCATCTGGGACTCGGCTTATCTTGGAGTCGCATATGGGACTCGGCTTGAGGAGCGCAGCCTGCCCCGATGTCTTGAAAGGCTCTGGGGCTCGGGTTAGCCTACCCGTGGCCCATTACTCCGACAATTGTAGGTGTGTGGCAGCTCAGACGCATCTGGGAAACATTTGCGGAAAGAAGCCAACATCGCATCGAATGATTTGTTGGTCATCCGCTCAGATGTCTTCACCTGAAGAAAGGTGACCATTGCTGAGAATACTGATAGCTTATTTCCTGGGGTGACAGCAATGTTGCATTGTTCCAACATGCGGGCCCACCATTTTTCTTCTGCAGGTGAAAGTTCACGGAATGCACGAGCATTTCGTAGCATTGTTTCAATGTTGGTCAAACTCACTGGCTCCGCCACCACCACCTCCTCCTCCTCTTCCACCTGAGCATCAGGCAGATCAAGATGGTGATCTGCTGCTTCCACGTAGTCAATAACTTTGACGCTCACAGCTTCACCATGATGAACCCACCTAGTATATGTGACCGACATCCCATACAAGTGTAGATGATTTTGCACAGTTGACTGGGGTCTTGTAACTGAATTCATACAACTTCTACACGGGCAGAGCACATCTGATTTCGGACCACCATACTCAGCTCTGATAAAGTTCATGAAGTTTTCAACCCCATCGACATATGCAGTGGAGAATCTTCGAGCAGAAGTTATCCAAGTCCTGTCCATCTGTTAGACATACAAATTAGTTCTTCTACTAGATATTACAGGAAAAACATATATGCTTTTTTATGAAGTCTAGAAAAAAATACCTAGGTTGATGTCTAAAGCCATGGCAAGATATTTGGACGAGCAGATCTAAGTAACAAAATATATGTAAAGCTAATTCAGCAAACAGATTTGAGTGCTAAATTATGGCAGGCTGTTTCAGCAGTCAATGAGGCCGAGCACACAGCCATCAAACTATCGAAGGCCATCGCAGCAACAAAGATCTAGTATAAAACGGTGTAGAGCTATTTCACCTAACATATTGGCTACTAGACCATGGCAATCTACGTCACAATAAATATATGGCAGGATATTTTAGCAACTAATCGGCCTTGGCATGCCATCTCAGCAAACTACTTCGGCAAGGAAGCTTGAGTGCATAACAGGGCAAGGAAGCTTCTTAAGCAGAGCATATTGACAGTAAACTACTTCGGCAAACAGTGAGATTAACAGTGTCTATCAGCTAACATTCAGCGCTACACCGACATGAACGGGGCCTCAGTCTACAATGCGCGTACTGTGGGAGAAGCTGACCGCCGTGCGTCTCCACACGAACGTCGCCAGCGGTGGCGGCGCTGACCACTGTGCGCCTCCACAAGAACGTAGCCAGAGGTGGCGGCGCGGCTAGAGGACGGCAGTCTACGAGAGCATACTGTGGGAGCGAGAGGATCGTCGTGCGTCCCCTCGATGAACCGCGGCACCGACATATCGGCGCAGCGGGGAGGGTGG
>NC_041383.1:681935458-682064409 GCF_002162155.2 Triticum dicoccoides | reverse complement strand
GTTTGGCGCATGGTCGGTTCCTCCAAGTGCAGTCCCACGTGTCAGTGAAGAGGCAAGCCGAAGCGCGTTCCATTTGCGTGAGCCGTGTGTAGGACCGAACGTGTGTGGGGTGCAATGCGACCGCGACAGGACTGCTATGAGTGTACCGCCTTTTTTCCTTTTAAACTAGGTGCTTTGCCCCCTCAAAAAAATCTTGCTTCGCGCGATCCATCGATACTACTACTAGTAATCCGGTAATCCCGACTAAAACGGCACGACCGGGTCTTTTCCCGCGCGATATGCTGGGAGGTTAGCTTAGTTGGGTTTTTAGATTTGTCTCGGTTGGTGATGATGGTGTGCCTGTCATCCTGCAATATAGGCCGTCCGATCTATATCTAACGGATAGGAAGGAAACTATAATAATTTACCCGCACTCCTCTCCACATTTGCAGATAAGGCTTTCCCTCGTTCATCCGTTTCTCCCACAAGATCTTGATCTTCCGTGCAACGCACGGGCATCTTGCTAGTACTCCTACAATATGTATATTATTGTGAAAGTTCATATACACCGGCCGAGATTAATGCAAACTCGGCAGATTTTCATTACATTTCAAACTTTTATAGGATAGAAAAATAAAACAAACCCGACCCTAAACCTATTCTACGGCGGCGACTAACGTCCTCCATCTGCGATCTCTATGTACGGGGGCAGGGTTCAAGACCCGTGAAGTGAAGGTGCGGTCTCCGGCGAGGAAGAGTAGAACACGGGATACGGACCGACCAGTTGGCACACCATGCCTTGCCGCCTCCCATGCCCTACTCATCCTCGGAGGAGTCCCCGACCTCGGCGGTGCCGGACGTTGGACGGCGGCAAATAGGACGCGTGGTTGACGGTGCTCCCGTCATCGGCCGCCAGCGTGGCCACCGCTTGTGCGGTCGCGTCCGCGTCCGGCTACGCCGCTATTGCATCGCGAGAGGCGACTTGAGCGAGGGCGGCGACCTCGAGCTTCATCCCCGAAGACAAGCTCTCCCGCAGAGCGTTCGCACTTGCAGTCATGGCGGATGTGGTGCCAGGTAGGAGGACGATGCGCTATGGTGTGGAGGTTAGCTAGGCGTTGCCGCTTTAAGTAGCGCATTCCGGTGAGGCCAAGCGTCCGGGTGCATAATTAATTCACCAGAGTTGGTTCCTCGGGCACCGAGCCTCTTAACGACTACATACGAACGGATGACATGAATGCGGGCAGCTGGCGCCGACTCGGAAGGCACCACGCTATGGCATGAGGGACGAGGGATTTGGTGTGCCAGGGTAGTCAGCTGCGGTCGTGGCAACATTGGAGATGCCCTTTGCTCAAATGCGATCCCCGCATGTCATTGAAAAAGCAAGACGACCCGGCATGGTCTCAGTCAAGAGGATGCAGTTGGACACGCTACACCACTCCACGGACGTGTCGTGGCGCCCCGTACATCCTCGACGAGCCGGGTGTTCGGGTGTGTTTGGATTGTGGCCAAAGTGCACCTTACCAAAATTTTGGTCATGGCCCAAAAATTGGTCTTTGTTTGGATGGTTGCCATTTCTTTGGCATGCCAATGAACTCTAGCCAACTCTAGTTCATTTTTCTTGCCAATGTCGGCCAACTCATGGGCAACCAATACCTCAACCAAAATTTTGGCTACCCAATGCTTTGAACGGGCAACCTTGGGCACAAACCAAATATACCATTGGTCGTGCCACAACACTAATGCCACCCTCGGCACACTGAAACTGACCTCGGTCGCCGTGTCCAGAGGCGGTGCTGGAGCTGCGCCCCGTTGTTGGCCCCAAGCCCCCAACGACCCACATGAACGATTGTTGGTGGCGAGGAGGTCGTGGGCCAGCTCCTCCATTGGACTAGTCTGCGCTACGTCGTTCCGATGGGTATGCCCCACATGTCGGTTTCCCTGTTTTCCTGGCCATATTCGAGCGTCAGTGCCCCGCGTTGCGCATTAGGCCTTTCACTATGTAGGCCAAGCGAGACAACTTATTGTTTATTTGAGCCGTTCAAGTGTAATCATGGGGCGTTTGCTTATTTCTCATTCCTCTCCAACCCTCTTCTCCATCGATCATGTCGCCCTCCAGTCGAGTCCATCCTCCTGCATGCCTCATTTGAACATTCTGCCGAGTATCATTTGCATGTACCCACCCTAGTCCTCTTTCAATAGATCTCCAGACCCCGAGATGAAATCGAGAGGGAACGAGTGGGGGCACGTGATACCTAAGGCGGATTCAAAATTTTGAACCGGTGATCATAGCATCCGCAAATCATATATAAAGGGTATTCAATGTTCGTTTCATTTTTGAACGTACAATATACTCCCTCTTATCCTTTCTTCTTTACATATAAGTTTTATGTGTAGTCAAAGTATCTCTACTATGATAAAAAAGGTATCAACATTCAACAATGCCCAATCAATATTGTTAGATTCATACGTACTCCTAGATTTGTACTCGAGATGGTTTCCAATTTGACTATTGACAAGATTAATAGTACTCCTTTCACATAGGTGAGTAAGTCATCTTAGGGCATCTCCAACAGTCGTAAGATAGGTGTTGGTTCATTTGCCACCTAGGACATAGTGATGATGTGGCATGTAATAAATGTGAAGAGAGAGCAAATTCGTATGTAGATTAACCAACAACCTTTGCACAAGCTCCAAGGTGAAATACAGAGCAATCACATTTATTTTCTCACCATCTATTGGATAGCTTACATACAACCTATTGGAGTAGTTGTATGATAGCTTGTTGGTTGATGACATGGACATTTTACCAACAAGACTAACATACAACCTGTTGGAGATGCCCTTAGGCTGTGCACCGTGACCAAGGAGGAGGGGAAAATGAGAGGCATTAATGTTTATTTGCTAATTAATAGTATTGCATGCAATGAACTAACCACTGCATGTCATGTTTGATAGTCTTAGGTCATTAAAAGCATGCACACCCTCATCTCTTATTGGTTGATATGTCAAAAACAAGAAACGAGGTAGAAGTTAATGCACCGCGCCTACTACCTCCGTCCTGGTTTATAGGTCCCCTTTGTAGTTTGTGTCAAATTTTGACTAAAGATTTAACTAACAAAATGTTAATGCATGTCAAGAAAAATTATCTCATTGGATTCGTATTTGAACATAGTTTTCAAAAATATAATGTTTGGTGACATGCGTGAACATTTTGTTAGTTTAATCTATGGTCAAAATTTGGCACGAAACACAATGGGGACCAATAAATCCGGATGGAGGTAGTACGTGTTTTGGGATTATTTGGTTTTCGTAAGATGACTTACACACCTAGACGGAGGGAGTACATGAGATGTATAATGTGAAAATTATATGATTGGAAACTCCTTTCAGATACGAAATTGACCGTATGCTTTGTGTAAGTTGCATGTCATATATTATTACTCTAACATTTGGTCAAAGTTAGCCTCGAAAAATGCATTAGACCCTGTAGTATTACTCTAACATTTGTGTAAGTTGCATGTCATATATTATTACTCTAACATTTGGTCAAAGTAGTATAGTGGAAGTGGATCCTCTGACATAGGTATCCCTGCCTTACCCTCCCTTTCGGTCACTTACTGGCGGACCCCATGCTTGCTAGGCCCCGCATGTCAGTTACTCAATGGGTTCGGCCACGTCATGGGATCCTCATCCGTAGTTTACTCCCTTTGTTTTTATTTACTCTGCATAAAACAGAGGGAGTGGTGGTATAATAAATGACGCGGGCGGGGGAGGGGGAGGGACGTCGGTTTTCTCTCAACTGCGGTCCCACAAGCGAGCGAAAACACAAGACGAAGCGTGTTCCATTCAGTGAGCGACGTGGAGGGTCCAGCATGCCAGGCTGCAACGCGAACGCGACAAGAGCGATGTACAGTCAAAACCGATTAACCGGTCATCACCGGAACCACTATTCACACCAGAACCTTCGCTGCTCGGCCTACGCTAGCCACTGCCCTAAAACCACACCAAATCTCCAGCCCATGCCCCACCTTTCGATCCCCTAGCCCGCATCAAGCGTCCCCTAGTTTGCCGGAAAGCCATGGTGCGCCGCAAGATCACTTACTACAAGATGCTGACGCCGGAGCGCCGCGCAGAAATCGCGGTGGCGGTCGGCGCCACAGACCTCCATTCCCAAGCTCGCTTTGCGGCGCGCCAATCTCCGAGTTCTCTGGAGCTAAGCTACGAGGAGGAGGAAGCCGATCCAATGTTCATTGCGGAGGTCGCGGCGCAGAAGGCCCCCGATGGGTATGAGACGATGGACGTCGACTTCGTGCAGGCGTCCGAGTCCCCCATGGTGCAGGCGGACCAGCGGTTCAACATGGCGAAACTAAAGGAGGACCGGGAGGCAGAGGCTCAACTCGACGCGGAGCGCGCGCATGCTGCTGCCATCGAGGCTCTCCTGCAGGCGGAACTGGATGTCGTAGATGTGAACCGGGCGGCGGAGGCTCAACTTGAGGCGGAGCGCGCGGATGCCGCTGTGATGACCCACAAGTATAGGGGATCTATCGTAGTCCTTTCGATAAGTAAGAGTGTCGAACCCAACGAGGCGCAGAAGGAAATGATAAGCGGTTTTCAGCAAGGTATTCTCTGCAAGTACTGAAATAAGTGGTAACAGATAGTTTTGTGATAAGATAAATTGTAACGAGCAACAAGTAACAAAAGTAAATAAAGTGCAGCAAGGTGGCCCAATCCTTTTTGTAGCAAAGGACAAGCCTGGAAAAACTCTTATAATAGGAAAAGCGCTCCCGAGGACACATGGGAATATCGTCAAGCTAGTTTTCATCACGCTCATATGATTCGCGTTCGGTAATTTCATAATTTGATATGTGGGTGGACCGGTGCTTGGGTGCTGTTCTTACTTGAACAAGCATCCCACTTATGATTAACCTCTATTGCAAGCATCCACAACTACAACAAAAGTATTAAGGTAAACCTAACCATAGCATGAAACATATGGATCCAAATCAGCCCCTTACGAAGCAACACTTAAACTAGGGTTTAAGCTTCTGTCACTCTAGCAACCCATCATCTACTTATTACTTCCCAAGGCCTTCCTCTAGGCCCAAATAATGGTGAAGTGTTATGTAGTCGACGTTCACATAACACCACTAGAGGTTAGACAACATACATCTTATCAAAATATCGAACGAATACCAAATTCACATGACTAGTAATAGCAAGACTTCTCCCTTGTCCTCAGGAACAAACGTAACTACTCACAAAGCATATTCATGTTCATAATCAGAGGGGTAATAATGTGCATAAAGGATCTGAACATATGATCTTCCACCAAATAAACCAACTAGCATCAACTACAAGGAGTAATCAACACTACTAGCAACCTACTAGCACCAATTTAGGACTTGGAGACAAGAATTGGATACAAGAGATGAACTAGGGTTTGGAGATGAGATGGTGCTGGTGAAGATGTTGATGGAGATTGCCCTCTCCCGGTGAGAGGAGCGTTGGTGATGACAATGGTGATGATTTCCCCCTCCCGGAGGGAAGTGTCCCCGGTAGAACAGCTCTGCCGGAGCCCTAGATTGGTTCCGCCAAGGTTCCGCCTCGTGGCGGCGGAGTCTCGTCCCAAAAGGTTGCTTCTTATTTTTTCTCATCGAAAGACTTCATATAGGAAAAGATGGGCATCGGAGAGCCACCAGGGGACCCATGAGGTAGGGGGCACGCCTAGGCGGGGCGCGCCCCCCACCCTCGTGAGCAGGGTGTGGGCCCCCTGGCCTTCATCTTTGGCAACGATGTTTCTTTATTTATTTTAAGATATTCCGTGGAGTTTCAGGACTTTTGGAGTTGCGCAGAATAGGCCTCCAATATTTGCTCCTTTTCAAGCCCAGAATTCCAGCTGCCGGCATTCTCCCTCTTCATTAAACCTTGTAAAATAAGAGAGAATAGCCATAAATATTGTGACATAACGTGAAATAACAGCCCATAATGCAATAAATATCGATATAGAAGCATGATGCAAAATGGACGTATCAACTCCCCCAAGCTTAGACCTTGCTTGTCCTCAAGCGAAAAGCCGATAACAATAAATATGTCCTCATGTTTAGATGTAGAGGCATCGATAAAAATAAAATATGGACATGAAGGCATCATGATTATTTTCATAACAGTAACATATAAAGATTTTGTCATATGATTACTTATGTTCAAGTGATGATCAGTTCACAAAGCAAAAAGCATGAATCAGAAACCTTGTTGAGCACCAACAAATTATAACCTCAGTCATTGAAGCAATTGCAATTTATCATAACATCAGAAAGAGTCTATGTCAGAGCTTAAAAGCAAGTCCACATACTCAACTATCACTTGGTCCTTCATAATTGCTAGCACTCACGCGATACTTGTGGTTACAGAGTTTTAATCGGACACAGAGAAAGATAGGGGCTTATAGTTTTGCCCCACAACCTTTTGCCTCAAGGGTAATGTCAACAGTAATAATTCATGCTCCCCCACATCCAATTAGATATATATATCATGTTCTTTCCAACGTGCTGAGCTTGCCAAAGGATAAAATGAAAAAGGAAAGGTGAAGGTCACCGTGACTCTTGCATAAGGTAGAGGATAATAATAAAAGATAGGCCCTTCGCAGAGGGAAGCAGAGGTTGTCATGCGGGTTTAGGGTTGATGCACAAAATCTTAATGCAAAAGAACGTCACTATATATTGCCCCTTGTATGTGAACCTTTATAATGTAGTCCGTCACTTTTATTGCGTCCACAACAAGTTTGTACAAAGTTTATTTCTCCGCACTAATAAGTCATGCATATTTAGAGAGCAATTTTTATTGCTTGCACCGATGACAACTTACTTGAAGGATCTTACTCAATTCGTAGGTAGATATGGTGGACTCTCATGGCAAAACTGGTTTAAGGGTATTTGGAAGCACAAGTAGTATTTCTACTTAGTGCTGAGAATTTGGCTAGCATGAGGGGGAAAGGCAAGCTCAACGCGTTAGAGGATCCATGACAACATGCTTTATCTCAGATGTAAGAAAACATAACTCATTATGTTGTCCTCCTTGTCCAACATCAACTCTTTAGCATGTCATATTTTAATGAGTGCTCCCAATCATAAAAGATGTCAATGATAATATATCTATATGTGAAACCTCTCTTTTCTTATTACTTCCTATTAATTGCAATGATGACCAAAGCTATATTTTCCAACTCCCAACAACCTTTAATCATCATACTCTTTCTATGTGAAGTCACTACTTTCACTAAGATCAATATGAACTCTTTGATTCCTCTTATTCTTTTTCTTCTAATCACCCAAGATCATGGCAAAATACTCAAGCCCTTGACTCAACACTAATCTTTATTATATAGCTCACGGACTCGATTACAAAGAAGGATCATAAAGAAAAACTCAAAACTAGATCATGCCATGACTTTATTCTACTAAATCAAGATACTACTAAATAGATCGAACTAAGAAAAACGGTAAAGATAGGAGTTGTGATGGTGATACGATACCAGGGCACCTCCCCCAAGCTTGGCAGTTGCCAAGGGGAGTGCCCATACCCATGTGATTATATCTCCTTCTTTGTTGTTGGCGGTGGAGGTGTTGTTGATGATGCAAGCTTGTCGTCCACCTTCCATGGCATAGGCTCACCATCATAGAAGGATGATCGAGTCTCCGGGATCCTCAAATCTATAGCCAAACTCATCCTTTTGAATCTATATTCATACTCATAGTTTTGGTTTTGCAGATCATAGATTTGGGCTTGGAGGTGCTCGATATTCTCATGTAGCTTGAAGATGGCCTCCTCGGTCTTCTTGGCATCCGGCTCGTAGTTGTTGGTGAACTCCGCGAGCATCTTGTGGGTAGCATTGATTCCACGCTCCACCATCCCCTGGCACTTGAAAACTTGTTGCTCCATTGCTTCGAGCCTCGACTCCACGCTTCCGATTCCCTTTGGTCCCTCAACATCGTGGATGTGCAGCAACCCATCACGCATCTCAAAGGTTTCAGGGTGTCGCAGCACCTCCGCGAGGTAAGGGTTGATTACCTTCTCGGAGAACTTGTCCTTGGAAGCACTTGGGGTCGTCATGATGATCTAGACATGTCAGAAAAACAGCTCGAAACAAGAACAGGGGAGATTTGCGTGATACGAGAGTCAAAACCTTCGGGAGTATATATAATGAATTTTTACCGACCAAAATACGTATCGTGCAAGGAAACGGAGTCCAGAGGGCACACGAGGTGCTCACGGAGTAGGGGGGCGCGCCCAGGGGGGTAGGGCACGCCCTCCACCCTCGTGGAGGCCTCGTGTCCTCCCCGGACTGCTACTTATTTTTCTATTTTTTAAAATATTCCAAAACAGAGAAATATTGCCTTAAAAATTGTTTTGGAGTCGGTTTACTTATGGTACCACATACCTATTCCTTTTCGGAGTCTGAAACGGGGTGGAAAGTGTCCTTTATGTATTCCTCCGGGGTTACGGTTTCAATAATATTAGTTTCAACATTTATGGGATTACCTGAAATATAGTGTTTAATCCTTTGACCGTTTACCACCTTCGGATTTGTTCCTGCGAAGTTGTTGATTTTTTATGGCACCGGAACGACAAACCTCCTCAATAACGTAGGGACCTTCCCATTTGGAGAGGAGTTTTCCTGCAAAAAATCTTAAACGAGAGTTGTATAGCAATACATAATCACCTACATTAAACTCACGATTTTGTATCCTTTTGTCATGCCATCTTTTGACTTTTTCTTTAAACAACTTGGCATTTTCATAAGCTTGGGTTCTCCATTCATCAAGTGAGCTAATATCAAATAACCTCTTCTCACCGGCAAGTTTGAAATCGTAATTGAGCTCTTTAATAGCCTAGTATGCCTTATGTTCTAGTTCGAGAGGTAAGTGACAAGCCTTTCCATAAACCATTTTATACGGAGACATACCCATAGGATTCTTATATGCAGTTCTATAGGCTCATAATGCGTCATCCAGTTTCTTGGACCAATTCTTTCTAGACCTATTGACAGTCTTTTGCAAAATTAATTTGAGCTCTCTATTGCTCAATTCTACCTGACCACTAGACTGCGGGTGGTATGGAGATGCAATTCTATGATTAACATCGTATTTAGCAATCATCTTACGGAAAGCACCATGAATAAAGTGTGAACCACCATCACTCATTAAATATCTAGGGACTCCAAACCTCAGAAAAATAACTTCCTTAAGCATTTTAATAGAAGTGTTATGATCAGCACTACTAGTTGGAATAGCTTCCACCCACTTAGTAACGTAATCAACAGCAACTAAAATATGAGTATATCCATTAGAGGCAGGAAAAGGTCCCATATAATCAAAGCCCCAAACATCAAATAGTTCAATAACAAGTGAATAATTCATAGGCATTTCTTGACGTCTACTAATATTACCAATCCTTTGACATTCATCGCAAGACAAAACAAACTTACGGGCATCCTTGAAGAGAGTAGGCCAATAAAAACCGGATTGCAATACCTTATGTGCAGTTCTATCTCCAGCGTGGTGTCCTCCATAAGCTTCGGAGTGACACTTGCGTAGGATCTGTTCCTATTCATGCTCAGGTACACAACGTCTAATAACACCATCTACTCCTTCTTTATAAAGATGTGGGTCATCCCAAAAGTAATGTCACAAGTCATAGAAAAACTTTTCTTTTGTTGGTATGTGAAGCTAGGTCGTATAAATTTAGCAACAATATAATTAGCATAATCAGCATACCATGGAGTGCTACGAGAAGTGCTTATGACATTTAATTGTTCATCACGAAAGCTATCATCAATAGGTAGTGGGTCATCAAGAACATTCTCTAACCTAGACAAGTTGTCTGCAACGGGGTTCTCAGCTCCCTTTCTATCAACAATATGCAAATCAAATTCTTGCAGCAGGAGAACCCATCTAATGAGTCTAGGTTTTGCATCTTTCTTTTCCATAAGATATTTAATAGCAGCATGATCAGTGTGAATAGTAACTTTAGAATCAACAATATAAGGTCTAAACTTATCACAAGCAAACACAACTGCTAAAAGTTCCTTTTCGGTAGTAGCATAGTTTGTTTGGGCACTGTCTAGAGTCGTACTAGCATAATGGATAACATTTAATTTCTTATCAACTCTTTGCCCTAGAACATCACCTACAGCATAATCACTAGCATCACACATAATTTCAAAGGGTAAATTCCAATCAGGTGGCTGAACAACAGGTGCAGAGACTAATGCTTTCTTAAGTATTTCAAATGCTTCTACACAATCATCATCAAAGACAAATGGTACGTCTTTTTGTAATAAATTAGTCAGAGGCTGAGAGATTTTTGAGAAGTCCTTAATGAACCTCCTATAAAATCCAGCGTGACCAAGGAAACTTCTTATACCTTTGATGTCCTTGGGACATGGCATCTTTTCAATAGCATCAACCTTGGCTTTATCAACTTCAATACCTCTTTCAGAAACTTTGTGCCCCAAGACAATACCTTCATTAACCATAAAGTGGCACTTTTCCCAATTTAAGACAAGATTAGTTTCTTCACATGTCTGCAAAACTTGAGCAAGATTGCTCAAGCAATCATCAAAAGAGGAACCATAGACGGAAAAGTCGTCCATGAAAACCTCAAATTTCCTCGCAAAAGTCAGAGAATATAGCCATCATGCATCTTTGAAAGGTAGGAGGTGCATTACATAAACCGAAAGGCATACGTCTATAAGCAAAAGTACCAAAATGGCATGTAAAAGTAGTCTTTGATTGATCTTTAGCTGACACAGGTATTTGAGAAAAACCGGAATAACCATCTAGAAAGCAGTGTGTATGTTTGCATAATCTCTCTAGCATTTGATCAATAAAAGGTAAGGGGTAATGATCTTTCTTATTGGCCTTATTTAATTTGTGGAAATCAATTACCATCCTATAACCTGTGATGGTTCTTTGGAATCAATTCATCTTTATCATTAGGGACAACAGTAATACCTCCCTTCTTAGGGACACAATGGACAGGACTTTCCCACTGACTATCAGCAACGGGATAAATTATACCTGCCTCCAGAAGCTTGAGTATTTCCTTTCTTACCACTTCTTTCATTTTAGGATTCAAACATCGTTGAGGATCACGAACTGGTTTGGCATCCGCTTCCAAATTTATTTTATGTTGACATAGAGTGGGACTGATGCCCTTAAGATCATCCAGAGTATATCCAATAGCAGCATGGTGCTTCTTCAGAGTTTTCAATAATCTTTCTTCTTCATGTTCTGAAAGATTAGCACTAATAATAACAGGATATATTTTCTTTTCATCAAAATAAGCATATTTAAGATTATCAGGCAACGGTTTAAGCTCAAACACGGGATCACCCTTGGGTGGAGGAGGATCCCCTAGAATTTCAACAGGCAAATTGTGTTGCAGAATAGGTTCCTGTTTAAAGAATACTTCATCTATCTCCCTTCTTTCATTCATGAACATATCATTTTCATGGTCTAGCAAATATTGTTCTAAAGGATCACTAGGAGGTACGGCAATAGAAGCAAGACCAATAATTTCATCTTTACTAGGCAATTCTTCCTCACGATGTTGTTTACTAAATTTAGAGAAATTAAACTCATGAACCATATCATCCAAGCCAACAGTAACAACATTCTTTTTGCAGTCTATCATAGAGTTAACAATATTCAAGAAGGGTCTACCAAATATAATGGGACAAAAGCTATCTTGTGGAGAACCAAGAACAAGAAAATTAGCGGGATATTTGGTTTTCCCACACAAGACTTCAACATCTCTAAAAATTCCCATTGCAGATATAGTATCTCTATTGGCAAGTTTAATTGTAACATCAATATCTTCTAACTCAGCAGGTGCAATATCATGCATAATTTCTTTGTATAGGTCAATGGGTATTACACTAGCACTAGCACCCATATCACATAAGCCATGATAACAATGATCTCCTATTTTAACAGAAATGACAGGCACGCCTACCACAGGTCTATGTTTATCTCTATCACAAGGTTTGGCAATTCTGGCAGTTTCACCACAAAATTGAATAACATGCCCATCAATATTATCAGACAAGAGATCCTTAACAATAGAAATATTGGGTTCTACTTTGAATTGCCCAGGAGGGGTATAAGTTCTAATATTGCTTTTACGAACAATAGTTGAAGCTTTAGCATGATCCTTCATTCTAACAGGGAAAGGTGGTTTCTAAACATAAGAAGTGGGAACAATAGGATCATTATAAGTGACAGTCTTTTCTTCAACTTTAATAGGTGTAGCTACTTTTACTTCTATGGGAGGATGATATTCAAACCACTTCTCCTTGGGGAGATCAACATAAGTAGCAAAAGATTCACAGAAAGAAGCTACTATCTCAGAGTCAAGTCCATATTTAGTGCTAAACTTACGAAAAATATCGGTATCCATAAAAGATTTAACACAATCAAACTTAGGTGTCATACCTGATTCCTTACCTTCATCGAGGTCCCAATCTTCAGAGTTGTGTTTAATTCTATCCAATAAATTCCATCTGAATTCAATAGTCTTCATCATAAAAGAGCCAGCACAAGAAGTATCGAGCATGGTGCGATTGTTATCAGAAAGCCGAGCATAAAAACTTTGCATAATCACTTCTCTTGCGAGCTCATGATTGGGGCATGAATATAACATTGATTTAAGCCTCCCCCAAGCTTGAGCGATGCTTTCTCCTTCACAAGGGCAAAAATTATATATATAATTGTGATCACGATGAACAAGATGCATAGGGTAATACTTTTGATGAAATTCCAATTTCAATCTTTTATAGTTCCATGATCTCATATCATCACATAGTATGTACCATGTCAATGCGTCTCCCTTCAAAGATAAAGGGAAGGCCTTCTTCTTAACAACATCATCGGGTATACCTGCAAGCTTAAATAGTCCACAAACATCATCCACATAGCGTAGATGTTCATCAGGATGCTTTGTTCCATCTCCTGTAAAAGTATTAGCTAGCAGTTTTTCCATCAAATCCGAAGGAATCTCAAAAGGAGTTTCATTTTCAATAGGTTCAGTAGGTTGAGTAGGTTGAGGAGCAAATCTTTGCTCTACTGGACGGGGTGAAGATACCCCGAACAAGCCCCTCAGACAATTACTTTCCATAGTAACAAGTGACAGAAAATTTCAGCACACTATATATATTTTTCCTTACCAAATTCCACCTACCAAAGGCGCTTCACTCCCTGGCAATGGCGCCAGAAAAGAGTCTTGATGACCCACAAGTATAGGGGATCTATCATAGTCCTTTTGATAAGTAAGAGTGTCAAACCCAACGAGGAGAAGAAGGAAATGATAAGCGGTTTTCAGCAAGGTATTCTTTGCAAGTACTGAAATAAGTGGTAACAGATAGTTTTGTGATAAGATAAATTGTAACGAGCAACAAGTAACAAAAGTAAATAAAGTGCAGTAAGGTGGCCCAATCCTTTTTGTAGCAAAGGACAAGCTTGGACAAACTCTTATAATAGGAAAAGCGCTCCCGAGGACACATGGGAATATCGTCAAGCTAGTTTTCATCACGCTCATATGATTCGCGTTCGGTACTTTGATAATTTGATATGTGGGTGGACCGGTGCTTGGGTGCTGTTCTTACTTGAACAAGCATCCCACTTATGATTAGCCTCTATTGCAAACATCCACAACTACAACAAAAGTATTAAGGTAAACCTAACCATAGCATGAAACAGATGGATCCAAATCAGCCCCTTACGAAGCAACGCATAAACTATGGTTTAAGCTTCTGTCACTCTAGCAACCCATCATCTACTTATTACTTCCCAATGCCTTCCTCTAGGCCCAAATAATGGTGAAGTGTTATGTAGTCGATGTTCACATAACACCACTAGAGGTTAGACAACATACATCTTATCAAAATATCGAACGAATACCAAATTCACATGACTACTAATAGCAAGACTTCTCCCTTGTCCTCAGGAACAAACATAACTACTCACAAAGCATATTCATGTTCATAATCAGAGGGGTAATAATGTGCATAAAGGATCTGAACATATGATCTTCCACCAAATAAACCAACTAGCATCAACTACAAGGAGTAATCAACACTACTAGCAACCTACTAGCACCAATCCCGGACTTGGAGACAAGAATTGGATACAAGAGATGAACTAGGGTTTGGAGATGAGATGGTGCTGGTGAAGATGTTGATGGAGATTGCCCTCTCCCGATGAGAGGAGAATTAGTGATGACGATGGTGATGATTTCCCCCTCCCGGAGGGAAGTGTCCCCGGCAGAACAGCTCTGCCGGAGCCCTAGATTGGTTCCGCCAAGGTTTCGCCTCGTGGCGGCGGAGTCTCATCCCGAAAGGTTGCTTCTTCTTTTTTTTCTCATCGAAAGACTTCATATAGGAAAAGACGGGCATCGGAGAGCCACCAAGCGGCCCACGAGGTAGGGGGCCTGCCCAGGGGGGCGTGCCCCCACCCTCATGAGCAAGGTATGGGCCCCCTGGCCTTCATCTTTGGCAATGATTTTTCTTTATTTATTTTAAGATATTCCGTGGAGTTTCAGGACTTTTGGAGTTGCGCAGAATAGGCCTCCAATATTTGCTCCTTTTCCAGCCCAGAATTCCAGCTGCCGGCATTCTCCCTCTTCATGTAAACCTTGTAAAATAAGAGAGAATAGCCATAAATATTGTGACATAACGTGAAATAACAGCCCATAATGCAATAAATATCGATATAGAAGCATGATGCAAAATGGACGTATCACGCTGCCATCGAGGCCCTCCTGCAGGCGGAACCGGATGTCCTGGACATGAACCGGGCGGCAGAGGCTCGACTCGACGCAGAGCGCGCGGATGCTGCTCTCATCGACACCCTCCTGCAGGCGGAACCAGAAGTCCTGGACTTGAACCGGGCGACGGAGGCTCGACTTGACGCGGAGCGCGCGGATGCCGCTGCCATCGAGGCCCTCCTGCAGGCGGAACCGGACGTCCTCGACTTGAACCGGGCTGTGCTCTCGTCCGTGCAGAGCGCCCGCACGCTCCGCTTGAACGAGTAGCTGGAGGTCGAGGACAACCACGGTGCGGAGACACACATCGGCAGCGACGGCTGATTCGCGCCTGCAGCCAAAGACGACGAGGTCGTCTCTTTCCGCGAGCAGTGATAGTTTTTATTTATGTTGTTGTTTTTATGGATCTTTTGCTGTGTAAAAACATACTATTTGTTATGCAAGTCGCCTGACTTGGGTCAGTCTACCATTTCAGGCGGTTGGATAAATATCCTACGTCTCCTAACCCTTCTTTCCTTCTTCCTCACCTCTTCTTCTTCCCCAACAGACCACCGCATGGGCCGTACGAATACTCCCCAACATGCGGTTGGATAAACATACTCATGAACGAAAATTATGTGTCAGCGATAGGATGGCTGAGTTTGGTTTGTTCACATGCGACAGCATGTGTCAGTGAGGGTGCGTTCCCTTGGTTGGGTTTGCGGCGTGCAGGAGCGACTGTGTGAGTGTGCGGTGCGACCGCGGCGTGCAGGAGCGACCGTGTGAGGGTGCGGTGCGATTGCGACAGCCGTGCGCAAGTGTACCTCCTTCTCATTTTGAAAACTTTAGGCAAGCTTGGCAAAAATGTGTGGCGAAGTTTGGCAATGCAAGGCCTAGACCCAAACAGGATAAGTACGTACGTACTAGGAGTACTAGTGTTAAAAAAGAAAGGCGGGGTTTTCCTTCGATACAAATCCTCGTTTCATGTGTCAATTAATGCGTGTTTTTTTTCAAAAGACCAAAGAGCTAACCATCTCACTCCTCATTGCTTGATTAATGCAGCGCCATGCAAACGAACCTTCTCACTTCCGCATGCATGCAGGGGATATTAATGTCCTTGGTTGCTAACCCCATCAATTTTGCCTTGATTAGTGTTAGTGGCCCTTTGCAAATTGTAATTTTGATATACTGGCCTTGTGTACAAAAAAATGGAGGTAGTAACTATCTTTGAATTCCTTGCCCATTGCGGTGTCGTCGACGATTTTTTTTATTTTTTTTTGTGGTTTGGCGAAGTGCGTTCGATGGAGAACACCATTGAGGGAGACCACGGTAAGTCATTCGCAAGTGCCGCCTGCAAGCCGAGACAACCGCCTTATTTGCATCCAGGAAGTCCTTTACTAGTACTATACTACTAGGAGTACTAGTGCGGTGAGATGGTTTCTCGAAAAAGACAATGGAGAAGCGGAGTCAGCGAAGACTGAAATGATGGTTGCTTTGTCCGTGCTTTGTGATTTGATGCCTCACTGCTTTGTGATTTGTGATAGAAGGGACACGGGAGTAGACTCTGTGCTCTATACTGTACTACATGCATCCAAGCATGGAGAAAGAGGAGAGACGTTGCATTTTTCTATTCCTTCAATCAATCAATCAGGGAGCTTCGGTTCCATCTTTTTGGCTTTGGCAACACCGTCCACAATGGTTCCCACGATGCCAAAAGCTATTTTCACATTTGGCTACACATTGTGGATGCCCTTAACCGTACCACTTGGTTTTGCTCCTGTGTGCTATCTATACAAATCTCAATGAAATTGATCTAAAAAATTATAGAATCAAAGATTAGTAAAAAGGAGGTGATTTTGCCGCGCGGGTGGCGGGGAAGGTTTCTTATTTTCGGCAGATGTTGTCCTGGCGGTTTGCTAACATGCGGTCCCACGTGTCAGTGCTTTACCATGCTGATCCGCGTCCCACATGAGGCAGAACAACGGCAGAAGCAACACGTGGTTAAGTTGAAGAAGATGAGGGAGAAGCGGATTCAGCAACGAGTGAAATGATGGTTGCTTCGTCCCTACAACTTCTTTTTTTAGCATTATTACTTTGCCCCTCCAACTTAACTGCAGGAAAGGTGTAGCTTTGTGATTTGACGCCTCATTGCTCATTACTACGCCGGCGCCATGACTGGGGTGCTTCACCCTGGCTGCTCTGCACTGTATTCCGGTATGGCACGTGGACCCGGTAGCTTGATGTCCCACATGTCGGTGAAAGGGACTAGGAGATTTATGAAAGCGAGCGCTCCACTCTTACGCCGGAGGAGTAGACGGCACGACGGCCCCAGTGAACTGTCACTTGTACTGTATAGTACTATAGTTTTGCTGTTTCGCACGATCCATCGATACAAACCCAATTAAGGGCGGGATTTTTCCCGCGCGGTAGATGATACTGGCCATACATTTCAAAGGCAATTTTAATGTATGCAAACTGAATAATTATAAGTAACAATATGATATCTAGTAAAACTAAAAACACATATGATCTATTGTGTTAGAGTGTAGTAGTAGTGCTGTATTGCATAGTTGTTAGATGTAACATGCGAGAACGTGTAGATATGTAGTTTTGGAGGGCCTATAGAGAGAAAAGCGTAATACGGTCACCGAACTTCAGAATAAGCTGATTACGGTCACTATATACGTTTTGCGGTGATTATTCGGTCACTTGCTCACACTTCAGCATTGGATTGCACTCTGTTGACCGGCCAAATAGTCTGCGTGGCGCCATGTTGACTAGTTAAATTGACCACGTTCCTTGTGGGTCCCACCTGTCAGTTCGCATAGGGAAAAGGTCAGATAAACAGAAATTTACGCAGGCGCGACAAGGCTCCAACCCGTGTGCGGGAATCACCTGGTTGTGTATGTGTCTGTCAGGGCCTAATGTGTGCGCATGCATGTGTAGGTTGAGCACTTGAGCGTGAGAGTGTGTGTTGGTCGTGTGGTGTACTGGTGTGTGCATGCATGCGTGCATGTGTGCGTGTGAGTGTTGTGTGCCTGCGTGGCTGTGTGTGTACGTGTGAGTGTTGCGTGCGTGCGTGGGTGCATGTGTCTGTGTGAGTGTTGCATCGATGGAGTCCGTGTGCATGCGTGCGTGTGTGTATAATCACCACACCAGCTCTTGTGTGTTAAAACAGATGGCTCAGCATACCAATACAAGGCCACCTTGTCCGCTATGCCCGCGGTCATGACTTCGAACCACCGTCAAAATATTTTTTTTGTCGTTTGTTTTCATTCTTACTAGCAAGATGCCCGTGTGTTGCACGTAACATCAAGATGCATTTGTATGACTTGTTTATCTTGTGAGAGAAAAGGATGAACGAGGGAAGGCCTTATTTGCAAATGTGGAGAGGTGTGTGGGTACCTTTTTGCAAAATTGCCATAGTTTCTTTCCTATGCGTCAGATATAAATCGGACGGCCTATATTGCAGGATGGCAGGCACACCATCATCACCAACTCTATTTTTTATAGAGTGTATTTTATATTTTATGTATTTTATAATAGTGTAGATGTAGAGTAGATACAAGTCGACAGGTGGGCACGATGGTAGTGAGATAATGTGATGCAACACTAGAGGTGCCACGTGGAGCATTTAATTGGTCAACTAGTCATGTCATGAGAAAATACAAAGTTGTACGGTGAGCGCGTGACTGTATAATAACTACTAAACGTAAACGGTGACCGTAATGAGTGGATTATGAAGTCCAATGTATGTATCGTGCTTTTGCTTCAAATACAATGATCGTCATTACATATATCGCGAGAGAAAGATGAAACACGCGTGAATTTTCTGGGGGCTTACTTTTAGAGGACATGGAGATAGTTTTGTGTGCATACGTGAAAGGGGCGTACGGGGGGGTATGCGATGGAGAGAGAGATGCTCTTCATTTCTCTTTATTAGGACTAACTTTGTATATAGTATAAAAATATACAAATTCATAGTGCGGAATAAATATCATTGGGGGCACCATGCAATGCAAATTAGCGTTCGTACTCCTCCATATAACTTTGTAATGTTGTATATATGTAGAAACTCTAAAATAATTTTTTGGCCACACTTTATTCAAAAGGAATGTTGTATGTGAAATAAACGTGAAGAGAGGGCTTTTTAGATCAATGGGGTACGTGATGTAACATGTGTGAATGTGTAGTTGATGCATTTGGCGGGGCCTAGAGAGGTATGTGTGTGTATTACATATTCGAGAGAGGCATGGATAGAGGGGCCGACGGGGGGGCGTGGGAGAGATAGCACGAGAAATGAGAGTGGTCTAGAGAGAGAGAGACGAATATGACGTCACGACAAGAGATTCCATTCCCTTGAGTGTGTATATGCAAGGGGGGAGGGAATAGAGGCACCAGGAGAAATTTTCTGTGTGTGTGGTGTTTGTGTAGGTATATGTGGGTGTGAGAAGATAATGAGATGTGGGGGCAGAGGGTGTATCACCGCGTGAGGTCCGGTGGGTCGAGGTGAGGCCCTTTGTTCGGTTTCGTCCTGCACCACATTGGTCGGCCCATGACACATTTAGGAAGACCCATGGATGACTAGTCGTACGAGACAAAGATAGCAGAATTGTGAAGGAATCTGTGTCCACTGACAAAGCCGGCTAGTATTTGTAACCCTAGGTTCTCGGACTAAGGTAACCCCTTTATCTCTGATATTACTATTCATCCAACCTAACTTGAAGGGGCATCCTACAGAATGCTCTGCTAGAATCATACTCGTCGACTAGGAAGAGAGGTGTGAGATAATGCGTGAGAGACAGACGTAAAGATAATGTGCGTACATGAGACACGTAGGCAGGTCCATGTATATAGAAAGGGTCGATGAGGATTGTGCGTGTGTATGTTTGCGAGAGGAAGAGTGCTTGTGATAAAGGTTAGTGAAAACAGTTGTAAATGGTTACGAGAGGGAGGGAGGGTTATATCTATAGCATGTGTGCGAGAAAGACACCTCGGGAGAGAGTGTATGAGCATGTGTGAGAGACCACCGATGGAGAGTGAAACTACACGTAAAAGACTGCTCTACACATTGAATAAAGATATAAATTGTATCCAAATATTAGGATGGGATCATGATATTTGCAATTCGCGTAAGGAGCGGTCATTGATCCATCAGACATCTATATTCTATCGAATTTGAGCATGTCTATGATATTATTCGACACAATTGATCCACATAGTTAGTATTTTGAACTCCAAACAATGCATCGCTTTAGCAATCGAATATAAACGTGAGTATAGTTCATGTTGTGTGTGTAAAGCACATTATACATACGAAAGTTACACAATGGACATTTATAAATAGCTACCTATGAACTAGCATACATTTGAATTCAACCTAAGGTGGTTTATAAAAATCGAATTCAACATGAAGTCCATTCAGTTATTTGAATTTGATATCATGGCATTTGTAAACCATACCTAAACTATGGGGGTACCAATCTTTGCTCTGATTTTGTACATAATAGCATATGTAGTCGTGTACAAAATAGATTCAAATTTAGCTCCTCCATTCCAAAATAATCGTAGTTCTAGGATTTTAGAGTGTCAAAATTTCAAAAGGAAGCGGATAATTTAATGAGGTTTTCAAACATACAAGGTCAAATATAACGTTGTCTATTTAGGTCAATCCTCATAGTTCAAGAGTACTCTAAACGTGAATGCTTGTGTTTCAAAATTTCGAACGAAGCGCTAAAAGAGCCTCTACTCACCCGAAACCGCATGAGACCAATGTTTGGTAGTACAAGGAAATTACTTTTCTAATAAATCCGACCCGTGAAACCTACCGGCCCGACGTCCAAAGGTCTAAACTGGGGTAGGTTTGTAGCTTCATCTAGACGCCACGCAACCGCCTTCGAAAAACATTCATACACAATGGCCGCCTAAGCACACATGCGCGCGGCCGAAATCGCTCCCGCCCACTATTTGGGACACCTGGGATTACCATCCTACCCCCGACCTGCAGTAGGTCCGAAATTGAAGAGGGGGGCAAAGTTTTTACTTTCCCCAAATTTCAAACAAGCGCGTCCCATCTTCTGTTCAAAAAAGCCAAAAACAAGCGCGTCCCAGACCGAAACATGGTTCCCCCCTACCCGTCTGATTCCCCATTCGTACTCCATGGGTGCGAAAACTACCTCTCCACCAGCCGCGAAACCCCGGCGTCCTCCGTCCGCCATCCCATCCCACCCATCAACCGCCGCCCTCCTCCATCACACCGGAGCCGATACCCCGACGTCGTTGTCCACCGCAACCTCAACCGCAATGCCCTCCACGGCTAGTAGTTGAAGCCGAGGCCGAGCCGTCCGTACCCGAGCCAGTTCAACCACGTTGTCCTGCGCCTCACTGCTGCCGCTCCAACTTCGCCACCCTCCACCGCACCGGAGCTGTTCCTGCTACGCCGTCCTTCGCCGCCTCGGATCTTCTTCCCCTCCGCCGACATACGACCACGGCAACATAGTCAATAATTTGGCCATGGGTTCGTCCAAGCCTGCACCCTCCAGAACATCGGTTTCCCCGGTAAAAAGAAGAAGATCGGCGTGACATGTGGAGGTGACCACACTGGCAACCGAAGAAGGTACTCCTCTTCCCTTATTCGTGCAAATCTTACGTCTCTGCTTGCGCGGTATTCATCCCACAGAAGACACTAGTTGACCGCTTCTTCTTGATACTAGATGTTCCTAGTAACTCGCGATGCACAAGGTTTCTCCTCATATACTATTTCACCTTAGCTAGAGGTCCGTCGCCCCCCTGAAATTCAATTTCTGGCCAGTTGATTCCCAATTAACGGAAGCATTCCCCGGCGTAACAGGCGCTAGTACGACTATTACGCCGGGGAAGCAGCGCCTTGGTGTTTATCTTAGGGGTGTGTGCGGCCTAGAGCTACTGGCGCTCGATCTGGAGGTCGGCCGGGATTAAAGGGATGGCTTGGGGGCACTGCCAAGCACGGCGGTTGTGTGAGGTCAATGGGAGGGAGGGGCGGCGGAGGCATGGGTCTGGGCCAGTGGTCGCTGGCGGTTCGAGAAAGATCGTCAATAGTGACTAGCGGGAGGTAGACGAAGGCCATCTGCCTGTTCCTTATAGATCAGACGGTTCATTAAAAAAATCGACTGACCTATTTATTTTCAGTCGACTGTTATCTTAGATATGACCACATGTGGTGGTGTGCTGGAGGAGTACCTGCATTTCCTGTGCTCATATATTACAAAATCATATGGAGTAGAATCTAATTTTGTTTGCCATGCAATGTTGTAGAGCTATCATATGTCTCCTATCATTTATTTTTCAGCCACCTACTATCTGCTACTTTTATAGTGCACTAGTTCTGCACACACTTCATCCATACTCTCACTATTGTGTTTTTATGCAAGGGTATTTCAAAGTCTGCCAAAAGTGAAGCAAAAAAGAAAAGAGACAAGTCATGCCAGCTTTCTACGCGGCTAGGCCCGGCACGTTACAATGCTTTAAAGGGTGCAGTGTCAGCAGATGGAGACGGTAAACGTTGCTCTGGAGTTGATGACCTCGCTAGCAATGAACCACCATCCCATGTGCTTGCTTTAACTTCGCAGTGTCATATGTGGTTGCATGTTCCATATGGTGTCTAGCTTGTATTCGAAAGGCCGAAGTCGGTCTTTATTAAGATAAGGAAAGATATTTTTTACATGAACCACCATCCCGTGAGCACCAGAAGACAAATAGCTAGTCAGGGCACTGGCCGAGCAAGTGACAAGCCCAGCAAAGACATGTTGGGGAACGTTGCAGAAAACAAAAATTTTCCTACTCGTTTCACCAAGATCATCTAGGAGTTCATCTAGCAACGAGTGATTAGATGCATCTACATACCTTTGTAGATCGCGAGCGGAAGCGTTCAAAAGAACGGTGATGATGTAGTCGTACTCGACGTGATCCAAATCACCGATGACCAGCGCCAAACGGACGGCACCTCCGCGTTCAACACACGTACGGAACAGCCACGTCTCCTCCTTCTTGATCCAGCAAGGGAGGGAGGAGAGGTTGAGGGAGATGGCACTAGCAGCAGCACGACGGCGTGATGTTGATGGAGCTGCAGTACTCCGGCAGAGCTTCGCTAAGCACTATGGAGGTGGAGGAGGTGTTGGAGAGGGAGAAGGAGGCAACCAAAGGCCAAGGCGTTCAGGTATGAAGTCCCTCCTCTCCCCCACTATATATAGGAGGGCCAAGGGGGGGTGGCCGGCCCTAGGAGATCCAATCTCCTAGGGGTGCGGCGGCCAAGGGGGGTTTCCCTCCCCCCCAAGGCACCTAGGAGGTGCCTTCCCCTCCTAGGACTCTTTCCCCCTTAAACCCTAGGCGCATGGGCCTATGTGGGGCTGGTGCCCTTGGCCCATTAGGCCAAGGCGCACCCCCTACAGCCCATGTGGCCCCCCCGGGACAGGTGGACCCACCCGGTGGACCCCCGGGACCCTTCCGGTGGTCCCGGTACAATACCGATAACCCCGAAACTTGTCCCGATGCCCGAAACAGGACTTCCCATATATAAATCTTTACCTCCGGACCATTCCGGAACTCCTCGTGACGTCCGGGATCTCATCCGGGACTCCGAGCAACATTCGGGTTACTGCATATACATATCCCTACAACCCTAGCGTAACTGAACCTTAAGTGTGTAGACCCTACGGGTTCGGGAGACAAGCAGACATGACCGAGACGACTCTCCGGTCAATAACCAACAGCGGGATCTGGATACCCATGTTGGCTCCCACATGCTCCACGATGATCTCATCGGATGAACCACGATGTCGAGGATTCTATCAACCCCGTACGCTATTCCCTTTGTCTATCGATATGTTACTTGCCCGAGATTCGATTGTCGGTATCCCAATACCTCGTTCAATCTCGTTACCGGCAAGTCACTTTACTCGTACCGTAATGCATGATCCCGTGACCAGACACTTGGTCACTCTGAGCTCATTATGATGATGCATTACCGAGTGGGCCCAGTGATACCTCTCCGTCATACGGAGTGACAAATCCCAGTCTTGATCCATGTCACCCAACAGACACTTTCGGAGATGCCCGTAGTCTACCTTTATAGTCACCCAGTTACGTTGTGACGTTTGGCATACCCAAAGCACTCCTACGGTATCCGGGAGTTACACGATCTCATGGTCTAAGGAAAAGATACTTGACATTGGAAAACTCTAGCAAACGAACTATACGATCTTGTGCTATGTTTAGGATTGGGTCTTGTCCATCACATCATTCTCCCAATGATGTGATCTCGTTATCAATGACATCCAGTGTCCATAGTCAGGAAACCATGACTATCTGTTGATCAACGAGCTAGTCAACTAGAGGCTCACTAGGGACATGTTGATGTATGTTATTCACACATGTATTACGATTTCCGGATAACACAATTATAGCATGAATAAAGACAATTATCATGAACAAGGAAATATAATAATAATGCTTTTATTATTGCCTCTAGGGCATATTTCCAACAGTCTCCCACTTGCACTAGAGTCAATAATCTAGTTACATTGTGACGAATCGAACACCCATGGAATTCTGGTGTTGATCATGTTTTGCTCTAGGGAGAGGTTTAGTCAACGGATCTACTACATTCAGGTCCGTATGTACTTTACAAATCTCTATGTCTCCATCTTGAACATTTTCACGAATGGAGTTGAAACGACGCTTGATGTGCCTTGTCTTCTTGTGAAACCTGGGCTCCTTGGCAAGTGCAATAGCTCCAGTGTTGTCACAGAAGAGCTTGATCGGCCCCGACGCATTGGGTATGACTCCTAGGTCGGTGATGAACTCCTTCACCCATATTGCTTCATGTGCTGCCTCCGAGGCTGCCATGTACTCCGCTTCACATGTAGATCCCGCCACGACGCTTTGCTTGCAACTGCACCAGCTTACTGCCCCACCATTCAAAATATACACGTATCCGGTTTGTGACTTAGAGTCATCCAGATCTGTGTCGAAGCTAGCGTCGACATAACCTTTTACGACGAGCTCTTCGTCACCTCCATAAACGAGAAACATTTCCTTAGTCCTTTTCAGGTACTTCAGGATATTCTTGACCGCTGTCCAGTGTTCCTTGCCGGGATTACTTTGGTACCTTCCTACCAAACTTACGGCAAGGTTTACATCAGGTCTGGTACACAGCATGGCATACATAATAGAACCTATGGCTGAGGCATAGGGGATGACGCTCATCTCTTCTATATCTTCTGCCGTGGTCGGACATTGAGCTGAGCTCAATTTCATACCTTGCAACACAGGCAAGAACCCCTTCTTGGATTGATCCATATTGAACTTCTTCAATATCTTATCAAGGTATGTGCTTTGTGAAAGACCTATGAGGCATCTCGATCTATCTCTATAGATTTTGATGCCTAATATATAAGCAGCTTCTCCAAGGTCCTTCATTGAAAAACTTTTATTCAAGTAGGCCTTGATGCTGTCCAAGAGTTCTATATCATTTCCCATCAAAAGTATGTCATCTACATATAATATGAGAAATGCTACAGAGCTCCCACTCACTTTCTTGTAAACGCAGGCTTCTCCATAAGTCTGTGTAAACCCAAACGCTTTGATCATCTCATCAAAGCGAATGTTCCAACTCCGAGATGCTTGCACCAGCCCATAAATCGAGCGTTGGAGCTTGCACACTTTGTCACCATTCTTAGGATCGACAAAACCTTCCGGCTGCATCATATACAATTCTTCCTTAAGGAAACCATTAAGGAATGCCGTTTTGACGTCCATTTGCCATATTTCGTAATCATAGAATGCGGCAATTTCTAACATGATTCGGACGGACTTCAGCTTCGCTACCGGTGAGAAAGTCTCATCGTAGTCAACCCCTTGAACTTGTCGATAACCCTTAGCGACAAGCCGAGCTTTATAGATGGTCACATTACCATCCGCGTCTGTCTTCTTCTTAAAGATCCATTTATTTTCTATGGCTCGCCGCTCAACGGGCAAGTCAGTCAAAGTCCATACTTTGTTTTCATACATGGATCCTATCTCGGATTTCATGGCTTCTAGCCATTTGTCGGAATCCGGGCCCGTCATCGCTTCTTCATAGTTCGAAGGTTCACCGTTGTCTAACAGCATGATTTCCAAGACAGGGTTGCCGTACCACTCTGGTGCGGAACGTGTCCTTGTGGACCTTCGAATTTCAGTAGGGGCTTGATCAGAAGTATCTTGATCATTGTCATTAATTTCCTCTCCAGTCGGTGCAGGCACCTCAGGAACATTTTCTTGAGTTGCGCCATTTTCCGGCTCAAGAGGTAATACTTCATCAAGCTCTACTTTCCTCCCACTTACTTCTTTCGAGAGAAACTCTTTCTCCAGAAAGGACCCATTCTTGGCAACAAAGATCTTGCCTTCGAATCTGAGGTAGAAGGTGTACCCAATAGTTTCTTTTGGGTATCCTATGAAGACGCAATTTTCCGACTTGGGTTCGAGCTTTTCAGGTTGAAGTTTCTTGACATAAGCATCGCATCCCCAAACTTTTAGAAACGACAGCTTAGGTTTCTTCCCAAACCATAATTCATACGGTGTCGTCTCAACGGATTTCGACGGAGCCCTATTTAAAGTGAATGCGGCAGTCTCTAAAGCATAGCCCCAAAAAGAAAGCGGTAAATCGGTAAGAGACATCATAGATCGCACCATATCTAACAGAGTGCGATTACGATGTTCGGACACACCATTACGCTGAGGTGTTCCAGGCGGCGTGAGTTGTGAAACTATTCCACATTTTCTTAAGTGTTCCCCAAACTCGTGACTCAAGTATTCTCCTCCACGATCTGATCGTAGAAACTTGATTTTCCTGTCACGTTGATTTTCAACCTCACTCTGAAATTCCTTGAACTTTTCAAAGGTTTCAGACTTGTGTTTCATTAAGTAGATATACCCATACCTACTTAAATCATCAGTGAGGGTGAGAACATAACGATAGCCACCGCGAGCCTCAACACTCATTGGACCGCACACATCAGTATGTATGATTTCCAATAAGTCGGTTGCTCGCTCCATTGTTCCTGAGAACGGAGTCTTGGTCATTTTACCCATAAGGCATGGTTCGCACATGTCAAATGATTCATAATCAAGAGACTCTAAAAGTCCATCAGCATGGAGCTTCTTCATGCGTTTGACACCTATGTGACCAAGGCGGCAGTGCCACAAGTATGTGGGACTATCATTATCAACCTTACTTCTTTTGGTACTCACATTATGAACATGTGTAGCATCACGTTCGAGATTCATAAAGAATAAACCATTCACCATAGGAGCATGACCATAAACATATCTCTCATAAAAATGGAACAACCATTATTCTCAGATTTAAAAGAGTAGCCATCTCGAATTAAACGAGATCCCGATACAATGTTCATGCTCAAAGCTGGCACTAAATAACAATTATTAAGGTTTAAAACTAATCCCGAAGGGAGATGCAGAGGTAGCGTGCCGACGGCGATCACATTGACCTTGGAACCATTCCCGACGCGCATCGTCACCTCGTCCTTTGCCAGTTTCCGCTTATTCCGCAGCCCCTGCTTTGAGTTACAAATGTGAGCAACTGCACCGGTATCAAATACCCAGGAGCCACTACGGGCACTAGTAAGGTACACATCAATTACATGTATATCACATATACCTTTGGTTTTGCCGGCCTTCTTATCCGCTAAGTACTTAGGGCAGTTCCGCTTCCAGTGACCGCTTCCCTTGCAATAAAAGCACTCAGTCTCGGGCTTGGGTCCATTCTTTGGCTTCTTCCCGGTAGCTTGCTTGCCGGGCGCGGCAACCCCCTTGCCGTCCTTTTTGAAGTTCTTTTTACCCTTGCCTTTCTTGAACTTAGTGGTTTTATTGACCATCAACACTTGATGTTCTTTCCTGACTTCTACCTCTGCTGATTTCAGCATAGCAAATACTTCAGGAATGGTCTTTTCCATCCCCTGCATATTGAAGTTCATCACAAAGCTCTTGTAGCTTGGTGGAAGCGACTGGAGGATTCTGTCAATGACCGCATCATCCGGGAGATTAACTCCCAGCTGAGTCAAGCGGTTATGCAACCCAGACATAGTGAGTATGTGCTCACTGACAGAACTGTTTTCCTCCATCTTACAGCTGAAGAATTTGTCGGAGACTTCATATCTCTCGACCCGGGCATGAGCTTGGAAAACCATTTTCAGCTCTTCGAACATCTCATATGCTCCATGTCTCTCAAAACGCTTTTGGAGCCCCGGCTCTAAGCTGTAAAGCATGCCGCACTGAACGAGGGAGTAGTCATCGAAACGTGCCTGCCAAGCGTTCATAACATCTTGTTCTGCAGGGAGAACGGGTGCGTCACCAAGCGGTGCTTGTAGGACATAATCTTTCTTGGCAGCTATGAGGATGATCCTCAGGTTCCGGACCCAGTCTGTATAGTTGCTGCCATCGTCTTTCAGCTTAGTTTTCTCTAGGAACGCGTTGAAGTTGAGGACTACGTTGGCCATTTGATCTACAAGACATATTGCAAAGATTTTAGACTAAGTTCATGATAATTAAGTTCAACTAATCAAATTATTAGTGAACTCCCACTTAGATTAGACATCCCTCTAGTCATCTAAGTATTACATGCTCCGAGTTAAACTAGACCGTGTCCGATCATCACGTGAGACGGACTAGTCAACATCGGTGAACATCTTCATGTTGATCGTATCTTCTATACGACTCATGCTCGACCTTTCGGTCTTCTGTGTTCCGAGGCCATGGCTGTACATGCTAGGCTCGTCAAGTCAACCTAAGTGTTTGCATGTGTAAATCTGTCTTACGCCCGTTGTATGTGAACGTCTGAATAAAACACCCGATCATCACGTGGTGTTTTGAAACAGCGAACTGTCGCAATGGTGCACAGTTAGGGGGAACACTTCTTGAATTTATTGTGAGGGATCATCTTATTTACTACCGTCGTTCTAAGTAAACAAGATGCAAAACATGATAAACATCACATGCAATCAAATAATAAACATGACATGATATGGCCAATATCACATAGCTCCTTTGATCTCCATCTTGGGGCTCCATGATCATCTTGTCACCGGCTTGACACCATGATCTCCATCATCATGATCTCCATCATCGTGTCTCCATGAAGTTGCTCGCCAATTATTACTTCTACTACTATGGCTAACGCGTTTAGCAATAAAGTAAAGTAATTTACATGGCGTTTCTTGATGACACGCAGGTCATATAAAAGAATAAAGACAACTCCTATGGCTCCTGCCGGTTGTCATACTCATCGACATGCAAGTCGTGATTCCTATTACAATAGCATGAACATCTCATACATCACATATAGATCATTCATCATTCATCACAACTTTGGCCATATCATATCACAAACCACTTGCTGCAAAAACAAGTTAGACGTCCTCTAATTGTTGTTGCAAGTTTTACGTGGCTGAATTAGGGTTCTAGCAAGAACGTCTTCTTACCTACGTCAAAACCACAACGTGATTTGTCAACTTCTATTTACCCTTCATAAGGACCCTGTTCATCGATTCCGCTCCAACTAAAGTAGGAGAGACAGACACCCACCAGCCACCTTATGCAACTAGTGCATGTTAGTCGGTGGAACCGGTCTCACGTAAGCGTACGTGTAAGGTTGGTCCGGGCCGCTTCATCCCACAATACCGCTGAAGCAAGAAAGGACTAGTAACGGCAAGAAAGTTGACAAATCTACGCCCACAACAAATTGTGTTCTACTCGCTCAAGAAGAACTACGCATAGACCTAGCTCATGATGCCACTGTTGGGGAACGTTGCAGAAAACAAAAATTTTCCTACTCGTTTCACCAAGATCATCTAGGAGTTCATCTAGCAACGAGTGATTAGATGCATCTACATACCTTTGTAGATCGCGAGCGGAAGCATTCAAAAGAACGGTGATGATGTAGTCGTACTCGACGTGATCCAAATCACCGATGACCAGCGCCGAACGGACGGCACCTCCGCGTTCAACACACGTACGGAACAGCCACGTCTCCTCCTTCTTGATCCAGCAAGGGAGGGAGGAGAGGTTGAGGGAGATGGCACCAGCAGCAGCACGACGGCGTGATGTTGATGGAGCTGCAGTACTCCGGCAGAGCTTCGCTAAGCACTATGGAGGTGGAGGAGGTGTTGGAGAGGGAGAAGGAGGCAACCAAAGGCCAAGGCGTTCAGGTATGAAGTCCCTCCTCTCCCCCACTATATATAGGAGGGCCAAGGGGGGGTGGCCGGCCCTAGGAGATCCAATCTCCTAGGGGTGCGGCGGCCAAGGGGGGTTTCCCTCCCCCCCAAGGCACCTAGGAGGTGCCTTCCCCTCCTAGGACTCTTTCCCCCTTAAACCCTAGGCGCATGGGCCTATGTGGGGCTGGTGCCCTTGGCCCATTAGGCCAAGGCGCACCCCCTACAGCCCATGTGGCCCCCCCGGGACAGGTGGACCCACCCGGTGGACCCCCGGGACCCTTCCGGTGGTCCCGGTACAATACCGATAACCCCGAAACTTGTCCCGATGCCCGAAACAGGACTTCCCATATATAAATCTTTACCTCCGGACCATTCCGGAACTCCTCGTGACGTCCGGGATCTCATCCGGGACTCCGAGCAACATTCGGGTTACTGCATATACATATCCCTACAACCCTAGTGTAACTGAACCTTAAGTGTGTAGACCCTACGGGTTCGGGAGACAAGCAGACATGACCGAGATGACTCTCCGGTCAATAACCAACAGCGGGATCTGGATACCCATGTTGGCTCCCACATGCTCCACAATGATCTCATCGGATGAACCACGATGTCGAGGATTCTATCAACCCCGTACGCTATTCCCTTTGTCTATCGATATGTTACTTGCCCGAGATTCGATCGTCGGTATCCCAATACCTCGTTCAATCTCGTTACCGGCAAGTCACTTTACTCGTACCGTAATGCATGATCCCGTGACCAGACACTTGGTCACTCTGAGCTCATTATGATGATGCATTACCGAGTGGGCCCAGTGATACCTCTCCGTCATACGGAGTGACAAATCCCAGTCTTGATCCATGTCACCCAGCAGACACTTTCGGAGATGCCCGTAGTCTACCTTTATAGTCACCCAGTTACGTTGTGACGTTTGGCATACCCAAAGCACTCCTACGGTATCCGGGAGTTACACGATCTCATGGTCTAAGGAAAAGATACTTGACATTGGAAAACTCTAGCAAACGAACTATACGATCTTGTGCTATGTTTAGGATTGGGTCTTGTCCATCACATCATTCTCCCAATGATGTGATCTCGTTATCAATGACATCCAGTGTCCATAGTCAGGAAACCATGACTATCTGTTGATCAACGAGCTAGTCAACTAGAGGCTCACTAGGGACATGTTGATGTCTGTTATTCACACATGTATTACGATTTCCGGATAACACAATTATAGCATGAATAAAGACAATTATCATGAACAAGGAAATATAATAATAATGCTTTTATTATTGCCTCTAGGGCATATTTCCAACAAGACAGGCATCACCTGGAAGCCAACTAAAAAGCAGCAATGGTGGCGAAGCAGCCCGCCTCCCACCAGGCTCTCAAGTCCTAGATGATCATGTTCACCACTCCAGCCGGATGTCTAGCTTGTATTGCTTCCAATTTGGTTAAATTGCATCTGCTTAGCTTACACATTATACCTTTGAATATGACATGCCTTTCTATTTTGGTACATACTAGTACATCTCTGTATTAACCATGTTCTTACATCAAACTAATGTTCTTGTGTATCCCTCATCAATCACTTATGACGAGGCAGGCAGGCAAGGGGACTACTCCTCATTTAAAGAATGCAGCGTCAGCCTTCCGACATGATTCTCAAGAAACAGAAATGCTAGATGAAGATGGTGAACGTAGCTCTGTAGTTGATTACAGCATTTCCCCTACACTAGCATCGTAGGTGCTTGCTCTAACTTGGAACATGATATGTGGTTGCATGTTGCATATGGTGTCTAGATTGTAATTCTTCCAATCTGGTTAAACTGCATGTGCTAGTCTGCTTAGCTTATACTCCTGTAAATGTGACATTATACCTGTTATGTGACATGCCTTCCTGTATTTAGTACATAGTACATCTGTCTATTAAGCATGTCCATACATAAAACTATTGTTTTTTTTGTATCCCGCATCAATCAATATGACGAGACACCTTTAGTATATGTAGTGTGATATTAGTTGCATCTTCCATGTGATTTATAGCATGCCTGCTTCTAATTTGTTGAAACTCCATTTATGATGGGACGCTTTTAACTTGGCAGAGTCATATTGGTTGCATCTTTCATGTGGTGTCTAGCTTGCATTGCTTCTTATTTGCTGGAATGGTTTCTGCTTAGTTTACACAAACAGTTGTGAACATGCCATGCCGTCCTGTTTTTCATACATATTCCATGCTGGTATCATGTGTTTGCCTTACATCAAAGTAGTGATTGTCAGTATCATGCATGAATGAGTTCTAAAGAGAGAATTTTATTGCTTTTTTTGTCGGTTTTACTTGACAATTCAAAATCAATAAAGCGGAAGGAAGTTAGCAAGGCAGCGGATAAAGGTGCTCCTTCCAAACGGAGGGCCTCTACAGTTTCTACTCCTCCACACCCCCAAGATGATTTCCAAGACAACACATGCATAGACACTCAACAAAGTTGTGTTTATGATGAGCACGTCTCCCCTAGTGCTGCATCACTGGTGCTCCCTCTAACTTGGCACTATTATATGTGGTTGCATGTTATGTGTGATGTCTAGCTTGTATTGCTTCTAATTTTGTTGAATTCCATCTGCTTACTTTACACATTATACTTGAATAAGACATGTGTTCCTGTTTCTAGAACATACAATATCTGTCTATCACACCATGTTCTTACATCAAATTACTACTGTTGTGTAACCTATAACAATCACTTATCATAAGACACGTTTGACTTCGGAGTGTGATATAGGTTACATCTCACATTCTTTTCTAGCTTGTACTGCTAATTTGTTGAAATGGCACTTATGACGAGACAGTTTTAACTTGGTAGAGTGATATTCGTTGCATCTTTCATATGGTGTCTAGCTTTCATTGCTTCTAATTTGTTGAAATGCCTTCTCCTTAGTTTACACATCATAAGTTGTGAATATGCAATGATGTGAATATGCAATGGCACTAATGACGAGAGACCTCTAACATGGTAGTGTGATGTTGTTTGCATCTTGCATATGATTTATTTCTTGTACTGCTTCACATTTGTTTAAAGGCCATTTATGCTGAGACACTGATAACTTGGCAGAGCGATATTTGTAGCCTCTTTCATATGGTGTCTACCTTCCATTGCATTGCTTCTAATTTGGTGAAATGTCTTCTTCTTAGTTTACACATCATAGTTCTGGTTATCTCTTCCGTCCTATTTTTCATACATATTACATCCTCCTATCATGTGGTTGTCGAACATCAAAGTTTAGTTCGTCTGCATCACGCATCAATTTGTTCTGAAGAACTAAATTGTTATTCGTTTTTCTTGTCGGCTTGACTTAACATGGCACAGAGAAAGAGGAAGAAACACAGAATGGCAGGGAATGAGAAGCGGATGAATCCTGTAGATTCTGCTGATACTGATGATGTAAAATAAGGTGAAAGTCCAGCGGAAAATTCTACAAACACGGCATCCCATGCTACATGAGCTGCAAAAAAGCCAAAAAAAACAAATAGCTGCCACCAAACAAGCAGAGAAAGCCCTAGTTCTTGCAACACCTACCACAGTACTACCAGCTGCACAACATACTCATGCGTCAACTGAGCTAGCAGCACGTTCCCAAGCTCCCTTGCCACCTGACACTACTTCCCAAGCACTCTTGACACAAGACGAGTTGGCAATATCAGATGAACCTTATGAGCTTCAACAGCAAGAAGGTAGTTGCTGGAGTCAAGTTACAGTTGCATGCTTCTTTATATGTAGTCTCACAGTTTGATGTACACTAACACTTCCTATGTTCGTTGTTGGACTAGCACCTAGGTGCAAGAGGAAACAAACATCAGGGATAATGCTTGATAGGTTAACTAAATCTAGAGGAGGAAGAATGGAGATCTGTTTTGAGGCAGGTTTAAAAAGGCCACGTGATGCTACACAGTCAGCCAAGTTAGTATCAGAGGCAGCGGTTTCTGTTAGGTGTCATGTACGTATCCTCCCAACATGGATTCAGTACAGGAATGAAAAATACGAAACCCAGTTCAACACCTTCCTCGACCATTTATCTGTAAGTATGGTTATGAATGGAAACTAGTAATATCGTCTTGCTCTGTCCCATACTTTCTAGGTTGCTAATAATGAGACTCCCATAATTTTCAACAGATGAGGTTCAAGTTGGATAGCTAAGATGATGCAACCAGACAAGCTTGCACCCATGTTTTCAAGTCTGCTCTACGACAGTATCGGTATAACTTGAGGAAAACTCAATTTGAAGGCAAGGCTAACAGTGAACTTTCCCAAACATCTCCAGTGGAAAATATATCGGATGAAGACTGGAGGGGCCTTGTTAAACACTGGTCTGATCCGAAGTATCAGGTACATTATATATATGTGATCAGATCACATGTTGAAGTCCTATTGACGCATGTGCCACACAAATCTATCTTCTTGTAGGTGAACTGTTCAAAGAACAAGGCCAACCGTACGAAAGTGAAATTCCAAGAGACGACAGGATCCCGTAGCTATATTGCACACTGCAAGGCTCTTGTAATTAGCTGCCATTTCACTCTTTTTGCTGTACCATATTATCAGATCTATATTGACTTGTTCGAAATGCAGAGGAAAGCCCGCAAGGACCAAAAAGTACCTGAACCAAATGTTGTGGAAATCTTCAAGGACTGTCACACCAGCAAGAAGAAGGGCATGACTACACCAGTCAAAGCCACTGTTGTAAGTCCTTAATCCTCATGCATTTTAACTACTACTTACTCTGACTTGTGCCTTGAACTGCATGGTTTGCAGCCAATGTCTATTACTCTTTTCAATTTTATACACAATTTTCTTAGCGTATCATTGCACCTTACAATGTTTAAAAGGGAGGAGTGATGTTCCTTTGATCTTGACCCGTAATCTAGTTCCATGCTGGACTTGCCCACACAACGTTACAATTGCCTGTTTGTCTGTTCTCGGTTGTTTTGTGATATGAATGATGTCATACTATGCTTACCGTATTATAAACTTCGTCTCTTTATCCTTAGCCCTCAATACAATGTGAAGAAATAGACAATACATTAGCGATGGTACATGGTCATATGTTTGGAACCTGGTTTTATTATGTACTTTGCAATAAAATACAACTAATATTTTACATGGGTTCACCAGAATAAGTTCTGTATATAGACCAAAGCTATTTTGTTTGGTTTTGCTGCCTCCTTAATATCTTCTGTTCTGGTACTACTAATGTAAAACCTCAACTTTTCAGCAAGCTATGGAAAAAATGGTGGAACCGCCACCTTCTGAAGGTGGCGAGGCAACTATAAGCACAATGTCAGCTCTTGCTGCAGTGGGTCGGTACCTGTCCACTAACAGTGCCAAAAGCACGTTCCTGCGTAATACTGGGTTGGTTGTTAAGGCAATATCATCCAAACTGCCTCATGATCAAGATATGCAAGCTCAAAGCAATGTTGTATCTGCGCTCCAGACACAAGTCCATTCCCTAACAGAGGCCCTTTGTGAAACAAGGAGAAACATTGCTCAATGTCGTCAAGATATGCATGGTTTTGAAACCAGACTATCAGACATTTGCTATGTTGTTCAGGAGCCTAGGGGAAATGAAGGCGAGGGTTATGGTGCTCCATCGGACAATACAGCATGAAAACATAACAGTCAGGTCAAATGAACCGAGCTTCTGAACTTCTAGTGGTGCATTTATCTGCTAGACTGTTAAGTTTTATGCCAACCTTCTTTTTGTTATATAGTTGTAATTTGTTTTGGTGCGATACAAAATTTATTCTTAACGTGCAGCCACCGGCTGAAGAAAACAGCAAGCCATTTTTGTATAGTGTAGGGTGTACCCTATATTTGCACACGTGGCGATCTTTGATGCCGAGTGGATGTAATCCGTGCAATCGCCTCAATAGACTAGCGTTAGTTTCGGCCTTATTTATTTCCTAGTCTTCTTTTTCCCTGGTTTGCTAGTGGCTGCAACTACCCATGGGCCATATACGGGCCGTAGGATCCATGGGTCTCCTACGGGCCATCGATAAATGGGCCTATAATCAGTGGGCCTTGGGCCGTCCATAAATGGGCCTGTAATCAGTGGGCCTCGGGCCGTCGGATAAATGGGTCTACATGGGCCGTAATCGGGCGTAATTGGTATCGGCCTAGCACGGTAACGGGCCGTTAACAGGTCGTAGGACTGCAAAAGCTTAATTCTGTCATAGGCATAACGGGTCGTTAATGGGCTAGAATATAGGACGGGCTGGCCAGAAATGGGCCGACTCTTGCCATGGGCCAAATTTGGCCCATTAGGGTAATAGGCCAGTAACGGACCGACTCTTGCCATGGGCCGAATTAGGCCCATTTGTGGAACATGCCAGTAACGGGCTGACTCTGGCCATGGGCCCAATTTGGCCCATTAGGGGAGCAGGCCAGTAATGGGCCGGAAGTAATCGAGGGCCGAAAAGGAGCCCAAGAATGTATGGGCCGTCAATAGGCCGAAAGCTAACACAGGCTGGAAACGGCCCATGTAAATCACGGGCCGTTAACGGGTACAAAGAAAATTACTGTTCATTATGGGCTAGAGTCACCGTGGGCCTGTAAAGGGCCAAAAGATACGAAGGCCTCATATGGGCCGAAAGACATCATGGGCCATACATGGGCCAAAAGTGAAATGGGCTGGTGTTATATTCGATGGCTCACATGATGTTGTTGGGCCGATTTCCTTTAGTGCCTAACGGGCTGTGAGTTAACGGGTCGTAAATGGGCTATTTGCGAACAGACCGTTAACAGGCTTTTCATGGGCCAGCCCGTTAACTTTTGACCAAGTCAAACGGGCCGGCTTTGTAATCTAAATGGGCCAGTGGTGGGCCGTGGCACGTGTCGACATATCGTAGGCGCCTATCTGACCCACTAACGAGCTAACATGTGTTTCATCCGGCCAATAAGAATTTTACGCGTGGAAATTTCCCATTGGTCGGGGCTGTTAACGGGTTATCGGATCCAAAACCCGACCCGATAGCTTAACGGCGTTCCGTTACGGTGGATGCCACATGTCGGTCACCCTTGACGAAAGCACTTCTGTGACGCGCGAATTTTCATCATGGAAGTGGACACTTCCATGATGATAATTTTGGTAATGTCATGGAACACTTCTACGACAGCACAGGTATGACTATCTTGATTCTGTCATAAAATCGTCATGGATGTACATGCATGACAGAAAACGCGACCTACTATGACAAACACGTATCATCACGGAAGTGTATTTTTTTGTAGTGGATGGGTTTGTGATGGGTACTTGGTATGTCTTGACTTGAGCGAAGACCTCCCCGGTAACGGTGCCCGAAATCCTTCTTGCTACGTCTTGAGCTAGCGTTGGTTTTCCCCGAAGAGGATAGGGTGATGCAGCAAGTGTAGCGCAAGTATTTCCCTCAGTTTTGAGAACCAAGGTATCAATCCAGTAGGAGGCTCCTCAAAAGTCCCATGCACCTACACAAACAAACTAAGAACTCACAACCAACGCAAATAAAGGGGTTGTCAATCCCTTCACGGCCACTTACGAAAGTGAGATCTAATATAGATAGTAATATATTTTTGGTATTTTGTAATATAGATGCAAAAAGTAAAGATGCAAATAAAAGTAGATTGAAAGCAAATATGAATAAGAGATAGACCCTTGGGCCATAGGTTTCACTAGAGGCTTCTCTCGAGATAGCATAAGTATTACGGTGGGTGAACAAATTACTGTCGAGCAATTGATAGAAAAGCGCATAGTTATGAGATTATCTAGGCATGATCATGTATATAGGCATCACATCCATAACAAGTAGACCGACTCCTGCTTGCATCTACTACTATTACTCCACACATCGACCGACTCCTGCCTGCATCTAGAGTATTAAGTTCATAAGAACAGAGTAACGCATTAAGCAAGATGACATGATGTAGAGGGATAAACTCATGCAATATGATATAAACCCCATCTTGTTATCCTCGATGGCAACAATACAATATGTGTCTTGCAACCCTTTATGTCACTGGATAAGAACACCGCAAGAATGAACCCAAAGCTAAGCACTTCTCCCATGGCAAGAAAGACCAATCTAGTAGGCCAAACCAAACTGATAATTCGAAGAGACTTGCAAAGATAACTCAATCATACATAAAAGAATTCAGAGAAGATTCAAATATTATTCATAGATAAACTTGATCATAAACCCACAATTCATCAAATCTCAACAAACACACCACAAAAAGAGATTACATCGAATAGATCTCCACAAGAGAGGGGGAGAACATTGTATTGAGATCCAAAAAGAGAGAAGAAGCCATCTAGCTAATAACTGGACCCGTAGGCCTGTGGTAAACTACTCACAACTCATCGGAAGGGCAAGGATGTTGATGTAGAAGCCCTCCATGGTCGATACCCCCTCCGGCAGAGTGCCGGCGAAGGCTCCAAGATGGGATCTCGCGGATACAGGAGGTTACAACGGTGGAAATTGTGTTTCGTGGTGCTCCTGGATGTTTTCGGGGTCCGTAGGTATATATAGGAGGAAGAAGTACGTCGGTGGCCGCCCGAGGGGCCCACGAGACAGGGGGACACGCCCTACAGGGGGGGGGCCCCTATCTCGTGGGGCCCTCGAAGCTTCTTGACTTGCACTCCAAGCTCTCCGGATCATGTTCGTTCCAAAAATCACGCTCACGAAGGTTTCATTCCATTTGGACTCCGTTTGATATTCCTTTTCTTCGAAATACTGAAATAGGCAAAAAAACAGCAATACGGGTTGGGCCTCCGGTTAGTAGGTTAGTCCCAAAAATGATATAAATGTGTAAAATAAAGCCCATAAACATCCAAAAGGGGTAATATAATAGCATGGAACAATAAAAAATTATAGATACATTGGAGACGTATCAGCTAGTTGTGGTGTTTCTTCAACGGGGCATTTACAAACTCGGGAAGGCCCTTCCATATAGGGTCCGGAAGAGGGACGTCCTCCTTGTAGAACCACTCTGAAGGCCAGTCTTAGTATGTCTTCTTTGGGGTATCAGACAGGTATCCGATCCCGGTGATGCGCCATATTTCGGCTCCGCCCACTTGATATACCGACCCATCTTGAGTGTGGGGTACGAGGCAGAATAGCCTCTTCCACAGCTCGAAATGAGCTTCGCAACCCAGAAATAGCTCGTAGAAGGCAACGTAGCCTGCGATATGCAGTATGGAGGCTGGGGTAAAATTATGCAGCTGGAGGTCGTAGAACTCCAGGAGCCCGCGGAGGAAAGGATGGATTGGAAATCCGAGTCCCCTCAGCAAATAGGGGACAAAGCATACCCGCTCCCCCTTGGAATGTTTTGGAGAACTCTCGTCTTGCTCCCCGCCATTATAAGTAGCTAGTCCTACTCGGACGGGGACCATGTACGCAGGCGGGAGGAACGCCTTGGTCTGCAACTCTACTAGTCAGCTGTGGGGGATAGGACATTTCTCCCAATCGCTTGGCCTAGTGCTATGGGAGCGAGAAGAGGAGCTGCAACGGCCGGCCATGATGGGATGGCTTCTTTCGGGCTCGCTCTGATGAATACTCGCTGGGGGAGAATGGTGTGATTTGGATCTAAGGATCCCCGTCTCTTTAAATAGATGATTTACTTGCATGGTCAGGGTGGTAAATGAAAAAATGCCCCGACTTCTCGCATCCGCTTGACACATGGAGATAACCATTATTGAAGCACAGAAGCCGAGGAATGCAACATTGATGGGAAGCCGGACACTGCTTGCTACAACAGATGCTCTGGAGAATTTGGAGAAGAACCTGCCTTGCAATGCCGAAGACAATCTGCGCGCCGAACTCATCGTCATTGAAGCCTGGTTAGGATTAAGGGGTCCTCAGACAGCCGAACTATATACTTTGGCCGGATTGTTGGACTATGAAGATAAAAGATTGAAGACTTCGTCCCGTGTCTGGATGGGACTCTCCTTTGCGTGGAAGGCAAGCTTGGCAATTCGGATATGTAGATATCCTTCTCTGTAACCGACTCTGTGTAACCCTAGCCCCCTCCGGTGTCTATATAAACCGGAGGGTTTAGTCCGTAGGACAACAACAATCATAATCATAGTCTAGCTTCTAGGATTTAGCCTCTTCGATCTCGTGGTAGATCAACTCTTGTAATACTCATATCATCAAGATCAATCAAGCAGGAAGTAGGGTATTACCTCCATAGAGGGGGCCCGAACCTGGGTAAAACATCGTGTCCCCTGCCTCCTGTTACCATTAGCCTTAGACGCACAGTTCGGGACCCCCTACCCGAGATCCGCCGGTTTTGACACCGACAATAGGTTTGAATCTCCTCTGCTCCATTAACACTTGCCCTGAAAAACAGCAGGCTGTCATCCGCGAATAAAAGGTGGTTCACCGGGGGAGCCGATGGTGCCACCTTAATGCCGCCGAGCTGGGATTGCTGGTTTTGTGATTTTAGTAGGCACGAAAGGCCCTCCGTTGCCAACAAGAAAAGGTAAGGAGAGATGGGATCTCCCTGTCGAATGCCATGTGTAGGGTTGAATTCTTCCAACTTTTTCCATTAAACATCACTGATAAAGATACAGAGCTCACCATGTTCATGATAACGGTGATCCAGGGTGTAGCAAAATCAAGCTTCTCCATGATAGCTCTGAGGTATTCCCATTCAACTCTGTCATATGCCTTCAACAGAGTGCACAAAAAGTATTGCTCTTTGCTCTATTCCTCTTCATGAAGTGTAGGCACTCATAAGCTAAAATTATATTATCTGTGAAAAGCCTTCCCGGTACAAAGGCCGACTGCTGCTCAGAGATAATTTCCGCAGAATGATCTTCAGACGGTTTGCTAACACTTTTGAGGCAATCTTGTAAACCACGTTACATAAATTGATAGGGCAAAATTGTGACAGTAAAGTGGGGTTAGATACCTTAGGGATTTGTCGTTAATGCTTGATGGGCTCTCCTCCCCTCGAACAATGCCCAAAACGGCCCGGGTTACCGCTTCCCCACAAACGTCCCAGTGCCTCTGAAAAAATGAGCGGGGAACCCGTTGGGTCCCGGAGCTTTAGTAGGGAACATCTGGAACAAAGCTGTTTCACCTCCTTCTCCTCATATGGTGCCATCAAAATTGCATTCATTGCTAGTGTCACCTTGCCCAGGACGTGTTCTAGTACTCGAGCAACTCCCTGTACTCCTTCAGACGTATACAAATTTTTGTAGAAGTCGAGAGCTAGCTGTTGCATCTCCATCATATCCTCTGTGAGCTCACCATAAGCCCTTTGCAAGGCCTTTATCAGATTCTTCCTACGCCTCATCGATGCTCGCATATGGAAAAAGTGAGTATTTCGATCTCCAGCAGACAACCATTCAATATGAGACCGCTGCCTCCACATAAGCTCTTCCCGTAAGTATAGCTCAATGAGCCTATCATTGATCTTTGTTTCTGCGTGAGATGGTCCTGTCCTCGCCGGCTCATTACGCAGCCTGTCAAGTTCTTTCTTGAGACTGCGTATCTCTCCATGAACACTCCCGAAATAAGACTTTGCCCATTCTCACAAGTTGTTTGCATGCTTATTCAGTTTAGCCCGGACCTCGTTTGCCGTTAACTGTCCCCCGGGTTCCCATGCAGCCGAACTATTTGCTTCAACTCCGCATGGGTGTCCCACATTACCTCATATTTAAACCTTCTGTCTACCTTTGCTCCTGGACTCTGTGGCACAAGGTGTACAAGAATTGGTGAGTGATCTGAAGTTGCAGTGGTTAGATGCTCAATAGCCGCGTTGGGAAAAAGCGTGTACCACTCGGCTGTCCCAAGTGCCCTATCCAGGTGCACCCATGTGAAGGACCCTCCGACTACCTTCTTCTCGTACGTCCACTTTCTTCTAGTGAAACCAAGGTCTATTAGACCGCACACATCCACTGCATCCCTGAATCCTTGAATCTGGGATTGACTGCGAGTTCCAATTCCATCATGCTCGTCATGTTGGAGCACTTCGTTAAAATCTCCCAAGCACATCCAAGGCATATCATGGAGAGTGGCCAGATTACACATGGTGGTCCAGGTGTGATGCCGAAGGTGCATTTGGGCCTCACCGTAGAAACATGAGAGCCTCCATGGTTCCCCCCCAAGCATACTGATTTTGACATCTATATGATACTTGGAATAGCCTAAATTCTCCACCTTTATTTCATTATTCCAAAGGATACATAAGCCTCCGCTTCTACCGGAGGAATCAACAGCAAAAGCGTTGTCATAACCTAAAGTACTCTTGAGATTTTTTGCTCTATCCCCGCTAATCTGGGTTTAAACAATACATAGTACTTTAGGGGCAAACTTTCTCGCGATTCACTACAAGAAATATGTTAACTAGTGACCTTCTGTCAGTGACCCTGGAAAAATTGGTCATAGATCTATGACCATTTCAGACCAATTGGTCAAAAGCTGTTCGGGGGGCTCCAAACCCTAAACTATAACGACCATTTTGGTCAGAAAGCTCGTAATTTCCTTACACGAAATGGTCATAAAGCAGATAACACTGGTCCGCTGCCTTATTTCTAGCTGATCATGACCAATATAGATGGTCATAAACTTGTAAATTGTGGTGGGTTGCTATGACTAGGCACCACCTCATCAGTTTTGCCTATGTGTCATATCCATGTGGCAGTTTTTGCCCTAGGTTGTCAAGCAACCTATATTTCTATCATTCCCAAAATTCCCAAAAAAATCTCATAAATTCTTTGGGTCATATCTTCATCAAATATGTAAAAAACCTTCCTTGCCTAGTTCAAAAATAATTCAAAAATATTCATTTTCCTATTCTGTTCAGAAAAACACTTTGTGAAGGAAGTACCACTTTGGCATGTCCAAATGGGCCCCATTTTCTACAGTGCTTTCCTATGCCCAAATAACCATCCTCCACCAAATGCCAGCTCAATCCATTCATTATTTTGAGCCCAGCTTCAACATTCGTATTTATGTCCAGTGTGGTACTTTGCAAAGCAAGTACCACCTAGGCTCCTCCTTTTGAGCTGAAAATTTGTGAAGACGGTCTTCTTAGTAACTGATCATCCTCAGCCAAAACTCACGCCCATTAGCCATGTGCATTTCCCGTACCGCTAATCAAACACTTGGCTGCTTATTCATGTTTGAGCATCGATCGGTCTCCTCGTGAGAATCTTATGTTGTGATTTTCTTCCTAGCACCTACCTGGGGAGTGCCCAACCCACTAGACATGCCTAGGCCGCCCAGAACACATGGCAACGCCACAGTCACGCGGTGACCATGCGGCGGGCATGCTAGTTTACGGCTCTAGAGTTGGAGCCCTCGGCCACCGTCCAAACCTCGACGTATCGCCACCAAACCATGTATTTATGATTAAATAGGTACTTATGTAACTAGAAATGAATTTTGGAAAAAATAAATAGCAAAGTATGTGGCAGCTGCAGTTCAAATTTGACCCGCTTCCTACTGAATCGGCGGGAATTTGTCTTTTTCACCAGAGGTGGATCAAAACATTTGACACCCAACCATTTTGACAATTGTGCATTATATATGGTCTAGTATTTTGTAAAATTGATTAGGTCCAATTTTGCAACAAATATATGGTAGGTCCTTCAGAAAAAAACTCATTTTGGGCACTCGGAAAAATGGAAAATGAATTTTTCGTGCAAAGAAAATGAAAACTTCCTTAGGCAACATTGTTTGTCATTCCAAGATGCACCCTTGTGCACTATATGAGGTCATTTGAACAAACTATGCCATGAATGTGGCCATAAGATTGATCATTTAGCTTGATAGCCATGAATCTTCACGCATGATAGCTCATTTCTAAGAACACTTTTTTAAAAGAATTGATGTGTTACAAGTTTATTATTTTTGCTGGGAACTTGGCCACATATAATGACACAATGCGAAGGTTTTCCAATTTTTTGATTTTTTTGAATTTTTTATGCCCGTTTCAAAATGCGGTCAAAACGGTGGGAATGACCGTTCCTAGCTAGTTGTTGAATCTTGGAATTTTTTGGTGTTTCTCTGATTAAATAGATACTTATGTACCTAGAAATGATTTTTGTAAAAAATAAAGAGCAAACTATAAGGTAGCTACCGTTCAAATTTGACCCGCTTCCTACTGAATCATCGGGAATTTGTCTTTTTCATCAGAGGTGGATCAAAACTTTTGACACCCAACCATTTGGTTAATTGTGCATTAAATATGTCCTAGTATTTTAGAAAATTGATTTGGTAAAATTTTGCAACATATATATGGTAGGCCCTTCACAAAAAAACCTCATTTCGGGCACTAGAAAAATGGAAAATGAATTTTTCGTGCAAAGAAAATGAAAATTCCCTTAGGCAACATTGTTTGGAATTCCAAGATTCACCCTTGTGCACAATATGAGATCATTTGAACAAACTATGCCATGAATGTGGCCATAAGATTGATCATTTGGCTTGATAGCCATGAATCTTCACGCATGATAGCTCATTTCTGAGAACACTTTTTTTAAATAATTGCCGTATTACAAGTTTATTATTTTTGCTGGGAACTTGGCCACATATAATGACACAATGCGAAGGTTTTCCAATTTTTTGATTTTTTTTATTTTTTATGCCCATTCCAAAATGCGGTCCAAACGGCGGGAATGACCGTTCCTAGCTAGTGGTTGAATCTTGTAATTTTTTTGGTGTTTCTCTGATTAAATAGATACTTATGTACCTAGAAATGATTTATGGAAAAAATAAAGAGCAAACTATAAGGCAGCTACCGTTTAAATTTGACCCGCTTCCTCCTGAATCGGCTGGAATTTGTCTTTTTCACCAGAGGTGGATCAAAACTTTTTACACCCAACCATTTGGTCAATTGAGCATTAAATATGTACTAGTATTTTAGAAAATTGATTTGGTACAATTTTGCAACAAATATATGGTAGGCCCTTCACAAAAAACCTCATTTCAGGCACTCGAAAAATGGAAAATGAATTTTCCGTGCAAAGAAAATGAAAACTCCCTTAGGCAACATTGTTTGGAATTCCAAGATTCACCCTTGTGCACAATATGATATCATTTGAACAAACTATGCCATGAATGTGGCCATAAGATTGATCATTTGACTTGATAGCCATGAATTTTCACGCATGATAGCTCATTTCTGAGAACACTTTTTTAAAATAATTGCCGTATTACAAGTTTATTATTTTTGATGGGAACTTGGCCACATATAATGACACAATGCGAAGGTTTTCCGATTTTTGGATTTTTTTGAATTTTTTATGCTCGTTTCAAAATGTGGTCAAAACGGCGGGAATGACCGTTCCTAGCTAGTGGTTGAATCTTGGAATTTTTTTGGTGTTTCTCTTATTAAATAGATACTTATGTACCTAGAAATGATTTTTGGAAAAAATAAAGAGCAAACTACAAGGCAGCTACAGTTCAAATTTGACCCGCTTCCATCTGAATCGGCAGAAATTTGTCTTTTTCACAAGAGGTGGATAAAAGCTTTTGACACCCAACCATTTGGTAGATTATGCATTAAATATGGCCTAGTATTTTAGAAATTTTATTTGGTACAATTTTGCAACAATTATTCGGTAGGTTCTTCACAAAAAAACTTATTTTAGGCACTCGAAAAATGGAAAATGAATTTTTCATGCAAAGAAAATGAAAAATTCCTTAGTCAACATTGTTTGTCATTCAAGATACAAACTTGTGCACAATGTGAGACCATTTTTATGATTTTTTTCATGTGTAAAAGTTGAAGAAAAACAAAAGAAAAAACACAATTATATGTGCTCTATTCTTATTGGTTGGTTTAGTTGTCACACGGATCGATGACATGGCCACCCATCCATCCGTCCAACTCTCCACCTCTCCATCCAACCATCCATCCGCAGCCCAAACCCTAACACGCACCCGTCCACCTCTCCTCCCTCAGCTCCTCGCTGCTGCCACCTCCTCCCAGATCCCCCTCTCCCCTCTGCCCGACCTCCCTCTCTCTGCCATCCCAACTAAAAGGATCGATATAGTTGACTAGGGGGGTGAATAGGCAACTAACAATTTTTAGCTTTTTTTTTACCAAATTAAACTTTGCATCAAAGTAGGTTGTCTAGATATGCAACTAAGTGAACAACCTATATGATGCAACAACAACAAGTACACAAGCAAGCAAGGGATACAACACAAGTAAGCTTGCAAAAGTAAAGGCACGAGATGACCAAGAGTGGAGCCGGTGGAGACGAGGATGTGTTACCGAGGTTCCTTCCTTTCGAAGGGAAGTACGTCTCCGTTAGAGTGGTGTGGAGGCACAATGCTCCCCAAGAAGCCACTAGGGCCACCGTATTCTCCTCACGCCCTCACATGATGTGAGATGCCGTGATTACACTATTGGTGCCCTTGAAGGCGGCAACCGGACCTTTACAAACAAGGTTGGGGCTCTCTCCACAACTTAATTGGAGGCTCCCAACGAAACCACGAAGCTTCACCTCAATGGAATATGGCTTCGAGGTGACCTCAACCGTCTAGGGTGCTCAAACACCCAAGAGTAATAAAATCCACACTAGAAAGTATGGGGGAAGCAAATATCCTTTGGTGGAAGTGTAGATCTAGGTCTCCTCCTTCAATCCCTAGCAAATCAACAAGTTTGAGTGGCTAGAGAGAGAGATCGGGCAAGAGAGCTTGAGAGCATCAATGGTGGAGTGAGAGAGGTAAGAGGTCAAAGTGGTAGGTGGAAGAACCACCTTATATAGCAACCCTAATAAATCCAACCGTTACTGCGTTTTTAGCACTGCAGCGGTACAACCGCTCCTTGTCCCGGTACAACCGGGGTTCACGGTGTGTTGGCAGAACCCTACCAGGCGATACAACCGGGCCACCAGGCGGTAGTACCGGTTTTAGAAAATAACTAGACCAACCGCCCATCCACCGCACAACTACCGCAATGAAACAGAACGGAGTCACCCCTGAGGGCGGTAGTTGGGCGGTGCGGGGCCGGTGCAACCACTTGGCCTTGAGCGCTTGAACGGCTAAGGTCAGAGCGGAAGAACCGCTCGAACCTTCGGTGGTACCGGTTGACAAGGAACAACCGAACCAACCGGGCCACCATCGCCAGAGAACCGCATCAAAACAGAAGCTTGACCGGTACTTGGGCGGTGCATGGCCGGAACCACCGCCGCAGGTCTTTGCTGAGCCTGGTGGCGGTACCACCGCCCGGAGGCAGCGGTACCACCGCTCGATAAAGACAGGGAAACGCCAAGAGCCAGCGGTACAACCGCTCGGACGAGCGGTACAACCGCTGGGAAAACACAGCAAACAGTCAAATCAAAAAGGAAGACACTCTCTCACACGTGAGGAAGACAAGAGAGGGGTGATGGAGGTGTACGTGAACGGATTCGCCTACTCTTTCCAATGTGGATTCCCTCTTGATAGTACGGGTTCCCTATGACCAAAGAGATAAAAAGCGTAGAGGACTCCGTCTTCAATCTTTTCCTTCGAGAGAGAACAACAATCCGATGTAAGTCTAAGCATCGAGAACCTGAAACATTTAGCACAGGATTAGACCAACAAAGGGTTGTCATCATCATCCAAAACATAAGGTAGGGAAATGCCCTTTCAATCTCCCCCTTTTTGGTGGATGATGACAACAACACGATTTGTAAGATAGAAATCTATAGAATCTAGTCGGAGCTCCCCCTAGATGTGTGCCCCAATTTTAACTAGCTATTAGAGAGCATGGGCACACTTTAAGGGCGAGACTCCCCCTAGATTTTATAGACTCGCCACTATAAGCATATAATATGAAGGTAGACAACATAACGGATAGAGAGCAATAATACCAATAATAACCAACAAACTGAAGAAAAAAAAGATAACAGGAGTAGCACAAGTCTCACACAAAGCAACCTGAGAAACGAACAAAGTTCAACTGGAGACCACTGGCAAAGTTCAACACGCACATGGAAAAACACACACGCAAAAACCCATGCAACTCCCGAGTCCTATAACACTCTCTCCCCCTTTGGCATCAAGACACCAAAAAGGAAAAAGCGAAGCTAGCGCCCCAGACCTCAGTCGTCCTCCTCTGACTCCTCGGTAGCATCTGGATCTTCATCATCATCAGATTCTTCATCATCGTCCCGATCTGAGTCCTCCATGATATCATCAGCAGCAGCAACAAAGGAGGTGGAGGGCTGAGGGGGGCTTCATCATCAGTCCAGGTGCTGTGGGAAGATATCCAACGCTCCTCCGTTGTGATGCTCTTCTCAGAGCCACTCTGAACCGACATGTTGAGGTGCTTCATCATTGCAATTTGGCGACACCGGGCAAGCTTCTCATTGACATGTGCCTCATACATCCTCTTCTGGATGTCAGACTAAAGGCAGAAAGTCTTCTTCACCTTGGCAGCGAGCTTGTCCACCCACGAGGGCTTGGCCCCTGGCTCCAACTCAAAGTCCTCATCATCAGAAGTGGCATAGACATCCTCAAGAGCATTGGCAGGGAAACGAGGCTCGGCATGCTTCTTCTTCTTAAGGAGCTTGACTTCATGAACAGTGAGATTATCAGGAGAGGAGAGAGGCTCTCCAGGACGGCGAACCTCCCACACTGAGTTCAGAAACCACATGACAAAAGGAGCATAAATGGGGACCTTCCTGTAGATGACCATGTTGTACATCTCGTGCCACATCCAGTTGGACACATCAAACGTCTCCCCAGATCTCACCTTGGTCTTCATTGCAACCATCAAGTCAATGAGATAGCCATGGATTTCATCTTGATTCCCCACCTTGGGCAGAAGCACATTGCAAAACACGTGATGCATGATGTCATAGAACTTCACCAAATCCTTAGATTCTCCAAAAATACCACGGCCCCGAATGTACAGAGGGGCAATCTTCTCCTTAGGCATGGAGTCAGGATGGTCATGGGGGCGAATGCCACCCCTTCCTTCCAGACCAGTATCATCATACCCAATAGCATTGCAAAAAGTCCTCCAGGGAACTTGAAAGAGCTCATCACGGCACATGAAAGTGAGGGTGCGCACGTCATCTTCTCCAAAGTGAACGGTGGCATAGAACTGATGGATGAGTTGAACATCAAAGTCACAGTTAACAGACATGAGCTTGACAAGATCAAACTCCTCACAGAGAGCCAAAGCCTCACCAAAATACTCCAGGTTGTTCCTCTAATGGTCAAGATCGATGGTCCACTGCTTGGCATATCTGTTCTTGTTGTGCTCAAAGAGTTCATGAACAATCCGCACTTGCATCTCATTCCGAAACTGAAAGGTGGTCCAATGAGGAGCTATGGGAACCTCATAAGGATTCTTTGAGCGGAAGGCTTCCCAATCCTTGGCTTTCCAACGGTGCAGCGGCATTACCACACGTTGCCTTGCAGCGGCATACTTTTCACGGCGAGTGGGCTTGGTGGGAATCACAACCTCCTCTTCATCATCAGACACAACCGGGCGCAAGGTCCTTCGATCCCTCTTCTTGGTCTTGCAAGGAGCAGAGCGAGAACTAGAGCCACCTAAACACACACACGAAGAGAACACACGAAAACCAGCAAGAATGAGAGGAAAGCACACAACAAATGCAACAACAGAGAAGACAGAACAGTGTTGTGTGGTTTGTATATTCCGGTTGTACCGGATCTCCCACCGGTAGAACCGCCCCATCGGTTGTACCGCCCGTATAGGCGGTAGAACCGCTGACAGTGGCAATACCAGGGGGGATAGATCTAACCAAGATATACGAATCACACAAGTAATATTCTGATTTCTAGGTACTGCAAACTAGACAGGAGAAAAACAATGATCTCTTCCAACCAAAGATCAAACACTAATCTCGGAAGGTCAAGTAATGCCCTAGACAAAGAAAGAACCCTAGAACGAGGAACGAAGAACAAGGGCATTACCACTAGCCATGGGAGGAGATTGGGAGGCCTCCACGGAGAGAATCCACAGAGAGCCCACGGATTCGAAGCGCGAGACGCACTCCGGGGCGGGGCAGTGGTGACCAGCAGCTAGGGCGAGGAAAAGACGAACGGGGACGAAGGGGAAAAAGAAGAAAACCCTTCACCCCGTCGGAGATAAATAGGCCCATAGAGGCGCAGCGGTAGAACCGCTCTGAGGACCGGTTGTACCGCAAGTTAGGTACTGACAGGTGGTTGTGGGAGGTACTTCCGTTGCCTGAAAGGCAACGGTAGTACCGACCGGCATCAACCGGTAGTACCAGACGAAGGAAACCACGGGGATTTGAGCGGTAAAACCGCCCAAGCACCAATTGCAAACCTACTGGGACAACACAACTAGGTACCAGCGGTAGAACTGCCCATGACCCCGGTTGTACCGCCCGGCCACCAATGCCCAAACCAAGGTCAAAAGGAACAAAACAAGAGAAACAACAACTTTAGAGAAACCAACACCTAGAACAAGGAACAAAACGAAAAGAAAAACAACCACACGAATGCAGAGCGAGCTCTAGCCTCTCTCAAGAGAGGGCGGTGGCTGGAGCCACCTATGTTTGAGTCAATTGGTATGGCACCATGAAGAATTATCCTTGGGTCCATGACCAAAACTCGTCTTTGAAACACAAGTACCATCAAGAATGGCGAATGTGAAAGAGAGGCTCAATTTATGCATAATGGGGGGAGGAAGAGTTCATTGAGAGAGCAACACTCCCCCTATGTCCATGCCTACATCTAAACAAGACAACAAGTTGAGGATGGTGGGGTGTGCAAGGGTTCAAGAAACATTGCTCGAATCAATGATATTTAGCTCATGCCTTAACTCGCGAAATCTTGCTTCATCCAAGGGCTTCGTGAAAATATCTGCAAGGTTATCATGAGTGTTCACATACTTGAGCTTGATCTCCCCTCGCCTAATGTGATCCCGGATGAAGTGATACCGAATCTCAATATGCTTCGTCTTGAAGTGTTGCATCGGGTTGAGAGAAATCTTGATGGCACTTTCATTGTCACACCAAAGAGGCACTTTGTCACAAATGACACCGTACTCCTTTAAAGTTTGCCTCATCCATAAGAGTTGTGCACAACAACTACCGGCCACCACATATTCCGCTTCGGTGGATGAGAGAGACACACAAATTTGCTTCTTGGAAGACCAACTCAGCAAAGAGCAACCAAGAAATTGGCACCCTCCAGAAGTGGACTTCCTATCCACTTTGTCTCCGCCCAATCGGAATCCATATATCCTTCAAGCTTGAAGTTTTCCCCTCTTGTGTACCATAAGCCAAAGTTTGGGGTATGAGCCAAATATCGAAAGATTCGCTTGACCGCCACATAGTGACTTTCCTTCGGTGTGGCTTGAAACCGTGCACACATTCCCACACTCAACATGATATCCGGTCTAGATGCACAAAGGTAAAGCAAGGAGCCGATCATGGAACGATATACCTTTTGATCCACCGCTTTACCATTGGGACCAATGTCAAGTTGGCACTTGGTAGGCATTGGAGTAGAAGTCGGCTTGACATCATTTAGCTTGAATCTTTTTAGCATGTCTTGAGTGTATTTGGCTTGGTTGATGAAGGTACCTTCTCTTCTTTGGTTGATATCAAAACCAAGGAAGAAATTCAACTCTCCCATCGAAGACATCTTGAACTTGGAGGTCATGAGAGCGGCAAATTCCTCATTGAAAGCTTTGTTAGGGGAACCAAAGATAATATCATCAACATATAGTTGGCATACAAACAACTCCCCTTTGACCTTCTTAGTAAAAAGAGTGGGATCAATTTGCCCCACCTCAAATCCACGATCTTGTAACAACTCGGTAAGGTGGTCATACCACGCACGTGGGGCTTGTTTAAGGCCATAAAGTGCCTTATCGAGTTGATACACATGATCCGGGAAGTAGGGATCCTCGAACCCGGGGGGTTGCTTGACATAGACCAACTCATTAATAGGACCATTGAGGAAAGAACTTTTCACATCCATTTGTTGCAACTTAAAGTTGTGATGGGAAGCATAAGCAATCAACAAACGTATGGATTCAAGGCGAGCAACGGGAGCAAAGGTTTCACCGTAGTCGATACCCTCGACTTGGGAGTAGCCTTGTGCTACCAATCTTGCCTTGTTGCAAATGATGTTCCCATGAGCATCTTGCTTGTTCTTGAATATCCACTTAGTTCCAATGACGTTGTGGTTCCCCGACGGCCTTGGCACCAATCTCCACACCTTGTTGTACTCAAAGTTGTTGAGTTCTTCATGCATGACATTGAGCCAATCCGAATCTTCGAGCGCCTCATAGACCTTTTGAGGTTCAACACAAGAAACAAATGCGTGATGCTCGCAATAGTTTGCTAATTGTCTACGAGTGCTTACCCCCTTTCTTAGGCTTCCAACCACATTCTCCATGAGATGACCTTTGGTGGTGAGCTTGGAAGCAATCTTCGCGGCACGACGCTCTAATTCCTCCTCGGATGTGGAAGAAGGAGGGTTAACTTGATCATCTTGAGCGCCGTCTTGAGCTTGTTCTTGATCTTGAACTTGCTCGAGGGGAAGAACTTGACCTTGGGCATCAATTGGTGGTTCACCACCATCTTGAGGTTGATCTTGCCCTTGGTCTTGTTCACGAGGTTGAGGGCCTTTACTTTGTTCACCGGAAGCGTGTGGGTCTTGGGAAGGTGATGGCTCCACTTGAGTGGAGCATTGTCCTTCTCCTTCGGCCACAAGGGGTTCCTCAATGGGTAGAATATGACCAATACCCATTCTTCTTATGGCTTGGGGAGGAATTTCATCACCTACATCACAAGTACCACTTTGCTCCACTTGGGAGCCGTTATTTTCGTCAAACTCCATGTTACACATCTCCTCAATGAGTCCGGTGGACTTGTTGAGGACACGGTAAGCATGAAAGTTTGTAGCATAACCAACAAATATGCCCTCATAAGCTCTAGTCTCAAATTTAGACAAACGAACACCTTTCTTGAGAATGAAACACTTACACCCGAACACCCGGAAGTACTTGAGATTGGGCTTGTTATCGGTGAGTATTTCATACGGAGTCTTGTTCAAGCCCTTGCGGAGATAGAGCCTATTGGATGCATGACATGCTGTGTTGATGGCTTCGGCCCAAAAGTTGTATGGAGACTTAAACTCCGCCATCATGGTCCTTGCCGCATCCATCAACGTCCGGTTCTTCCTCTCCGCAACACTGTTTTGTTGAGGGATATACGGTGCAGCATATTGATGCTTGATCCCCTCATCACTAAGAAACTCATCCAAGGTGTAGTTCTTGAACGCGGTGCCGTTGTCACTTCTTATTGTCAAGATCTTTGCATTATGTTGATGTTGAGCTTCATTAGCAAAGTCGATGACGGTTTGTTGAGTCTCACTCTTCCTCTTGAAGAAGTAAACCCAAGTGTATCTTGAATAATCATCCACAATCACCAAGCAATACTTTCTACCTCCAAGACTATCAAAAGATGGAGGCCCAAAGAGATCCATGTGAAGGAGCTCCAAGGGTCTCTTCGAGTAGATGATGGTCGTGGGAGGGTGAGCCTTCTCATGAAGCTTTCCTTCAATACAAGCACTGCAAGCACAATCTTTGGCAAAACTAACATTTGTTAGTCCACGGACATGGTCCCCCTTGAGAAGACTTTGCAAAGATCTCATATTGACGTGGGCTAAACGGCGATGCCAAAGCCATCCCATGTCAACTTTAGCCATTAGGCATGTCGCGGTCTTAGTGGGTCGCTCCGAAAAGTTTATCACATAGAGACCGTTCTCGACATGCCCAACAAAGGCTACTTTAAGAGTCTTGCTCCACAATAGGGCCACGGTATCAATGTCAAAGAAAGTGGCAAAACCCATGAGTGCCAGTTGACGAACGGAAAGTAGATTGTATGCAAGGGACTCAACAAGCATGACTTTCTCGATCGATAGATCATGAGAAACGACAACCTTGCCAAGACCCAATACCTTAGAATGTGAGGCATCACCCCACTCGACATTGGTGGGCATAGATGGAATCTTTTGCACGTCCACCACCAAGTCCTTGCTCCCGGTAATATGATTTGTTGCTCCACTATCGAGCAACCATGATCCCCCACCGGAAGCAAACAACTACAAGAGATCAATGCTTGGTTTTAGGTACCCATTTAGTAATGGGTCCGTTGATGTTAGTAACAAGGGTCTTAGGAACCCAAATAGACCATTCAATGTACTCATAAGGAGAACCAACAAATTTAGCATAAACATGCCCAACACTAGCACGGCACAACACATATGATGGGTTAAAGTCGCCGGCTTTGTTGGAGGAGATGGTTTTGCTCTTTTTGACATCAACACCCTTCACATTTTCCTTATTCTCCTTAGGAGCACCCTCTCCCTCTTTCACAAAAGTTTGCTTGAGAGGAGGAGGTCGTTTGGTCTTGTCATTCTTCTTCTTGTTCTTGGACTTGGGTGCAAACCCAATTCCCTTCTTGGCCACAACTTCCTTTCGATTGCTCAAAAGATCGTTGAGATTCTTTTCACCTTGAATGCAAGTCACAAGGCCTTTCTCAAGTTGATCCTTCAACTTGGAATTCTCCTCCACAAGATGCACATGCTTACAACACGGGTTAGTAGCATATGCATTATCAATTAATACCATATGAGGAAAGGTGGCCTTTTCCTTGGTTAGCTTAACTTGGAGTTGAGCATGAGACTCCTTGAGGTTAGCATGAGCACCCTTCAAGACCTTGTGGGCCTTGTCAAGTATATCAAACTCCTCCTTGAGTCTAGCATGATCAACCCCAAGTTTAGCCTTCTCGGAAGCTAGCACACGAGACACGACAAGAGCATGATCAAGATCTTTCTTTAACTTAGCATGGTCATCGTTGTATGACTCCTCAAGAGTCAAATGATGACCACGCTCTTCCTCAAGAGCATTAGAGGGATCCGATATCTCATCGGCATAGTAACGACTATGACCTTCCATCTTAGAGATGGTTCCTTCGTGAGCCTCGATCATGTCATTGGCTTCACCAAGTTGTTCCAAGAGAGCAACAAAGTGCTTCTTGGATTTGCCCTTGAGCTTACTCATAAATGACTCAAATTCATTCACATCCTCATTAGACCCCTCATGATCATCAATGCAACCCTCCAAAGAGGGATTAGTAATGATGGTGGTTTTAATGTTGGGAGTTACCTTGTTATAGGCTTTAGCCATGAGGCACTTGGCGGTGATGTTCTCGTTGGGTGAATCAAAGAGAGACACCCGGGGAGTGGTAGCCATGGCAACGAGGCCATGGCCATTGCTTCTCCATTTTCATCATCATCGTCATCCTCATGGTATTCTTCTTGAACCACCAACCCACGAGTAGGATTCTTGTTGGTGAAGTTGTTCTTGTTGGGGAAGGACTTGGCTTTGTCTTTTCGGATGAACTTGCCACCATTGTCTTCCCGCTTCTCATAAGGACAATCCGCAACAAAATGGCTCACATTGTCACAGTTGAAACAAGTTCTAACTCGTTGTTTGCCCTTGAAGCCACTTGAGTTGTTCTTGTTGAAGTTGGGTCTTGTATTCTTCTTGCTCCAAAATTGTCTTGAAGCAAGAGCCATGTGCTCATGATAATCATATTTCGTGTCTTCAGGGTTGCTCTCCTCATCTTCCTCATCTTCCTCTTCTTCCTCTTCTTCCACAATAACCTTGGCCTTCAAGGCAAGGTTGGGCTTCTTTGCCCTTTGAGAACGGAGCACCGCATTGTCGGCGGTCTTGTCCAAGATGCTCATTGCAATGAACTCATCCAACACTTCACTTGAGGTCATGGAGTGGAAGTCCGGTCTTTGACGAATGAAGGAGGACATGGCCTTGTTGTAGGGCATCATGGCCTTGAGGAACTTGCGCTTGATCCAATTGTCATCCGTGACCTTGCTCCCATGATCTCGGAGTGAGACCGTGAGTTTTGTCACTCTTCGAAAGAGCTCACAAGGTTCTTCATCTTCTTTCATTGCAAACTCATCGGCTTCATCTTGCACCACTTCATAGTTGGAGCGTTGAATGCTAGCACTTCCTTGATAGAGAGACACAACACATTGCCATGCGTCTTTAGCCATGGCATGAGGTTGAAGATGAGGGAGATCTTCAGGAAGGATTGCATCTTGGATGATGAAGAGAGCACTCTCATTGAATTGATTATCCACCACTTCTCTCGGGGTGAAGTTGCTTCGGTCATGTGGATAGAAACCTTCTTCAATGATTCTCCAAAGATTAGTATTCACATGATTTAAATGACGCTTGAAGCGATACACCCAAGAATCAAAATCCTCATTTTTCACAATCTTAGGAGGAGGACTGGCATGATTTAAATGAGTAGAGGGAATCGGTCCTCCATAAATTGGAGGTTCCACATGGGCAAAGATGTCGGTGCCATTTCTACCACTAGTAGAAGGACCCTTCTCACTATTAGCTTCCCCCTTGTCGGAGTTAGCATCCGTCACCTTGTTAGCAGGATCACCCACTTTCAATGGTGAGGTAGGTAGTTTAAGTCCTTCTAAGAATTTATTAAACATGCTTTCAACCATGGTTGTCATGGAGGTTTTCAATGTGTCCAAGGCCACATTGAATTCCTCACGGGACACCGCGGGTTCCCCATTACCCGTAGACGAGATCGGATTCACACCGGAGTGCTCCTCCTCCCAACCATCTACGGTGTCAACCATACTCTTCGGATGGCAAAGTCCTTAATAAAGAGACGAGGCTCTGATACCAATTGAAAGGATCGATATAGTTGACTAGAGGGGGGGTGAATAGGCAACTAACAATTTTTAGCTTTTCTTTACCAAATTAAACTTTGCATCAAAGTAGGTTGTCTAGATATGCAACTGAGTGAACAACCTATATGATGCAACAACAACAAGTACACAAGCAAGCAAGGGATACAACACAAGTAAGCTTGCAAAAGTAAAGGCACGAGATGACCAAGAGTGGAGCCGGTGGAGACGAGGATGTGTTACCGAAGTTCCTTCCTTTTGAAGGGAAGTACGTCTCCGTTAGAGCGGTGTGGAGGCACAATGCTCCCCAAGAAGCCACTAGGGCGACCGTATTCTCCTCACGCCCTCACACGATGCGAGATGTCGTGATTCCACTATTGGTGCCCTTGAAGGTGGCAACCGGACCTTTACAAACAAGGTTGGGGCTCTCTCCACAACTTAATTGGAGGCTCCCAACGAAACCACGAAGCTTCACCTCAATGGAATATGGCTTCGAGGTGACCTCAACCGTCTAGGGTGCTCAAACACCCAAGAGTAATAAAATCCACACTAGAAAGTATGGGGGAAGCAAATATCCTTTGGTGGAAGTGTAGATCTAGGTCTCCTCCTTCAATCCCTAGCAAATCAACAAGTTTGAGTGGCTAGAGAGAGAGATCGGCAAGAGAGCTTGAGAGCATCAATGGTGGAGTGAGAGAGGTAAGAGGTTAAAGTGGTAGGTGGAAGAACCACCTTATATAGCAACCCTAATAAATCCAACCATTACTGCGTTTTCAGCACTGCAGTGGTACAACCGCTCCTTGTCCCGGTACAACCGGGGCTCACGGTGTGTCGGCAGAACCCTACCAGGCGGTACAACCGGGCCACCAGGCGGTAGTACTGGTTTTAGAAAATAACCGGACCAACCGCCCAGCCACCGCACAATTACCGCATTGAAACAAAATGGAGTCACCCCTTAGGGCGGTAGTTGGGCGGTGCGGGGCCGGTGCAATCGCTTGGCCTTGAGCGCTTGAACGGCTAAGGTCGGAGCGGAAGAACCGCTCGAACCTCCGGTGGTACCGGTTGACGAGGAACAACCGGACCAACCGGGCCACCACCGCCCAAGAACAACATCAAAATAGAAGCTTGACCAGTACTTGGGCGGTGCATGGCCGGAACCACCGCCGCAGGTCTTTGATGAGCCTGGTGGCGGCACCACCGCCCAGAGGCAGCGGTACCACCGCTCTATAAAGACAGGGAAACGTCAAGAGCCAGCGGTACAACCGCTCGGACGAGCGGTACAACCGCTGGGAAAACACAGCAGGCAGTCAAATCAAAAAGGAAGACACTCTCTCTCACACCTGGGGAAAGACAAGAGAGGGGTGATGGAGGTGTACGTGAACGGATTCCCCTACTCTTTCCAATGTGGATTCCCTCTTGATAGTACGGGTTCCCTACGACCAAGGAGATAAAAAGCGTAGAGGAGTCCGTCTTCAATCTTTTCCTTCGAGAGAGAACATCAATCCGATGTAAGTCTAAGCATCGAGAACCTGAAACATTTAGCACAGGCTTAGACCAACAAAGGGTTGTCATCATCATCCAAAACATAAGGTAGGGAAATGCCCTTTCACCAACCCAGCCGCCGGCCTCCCCCATCCCCACCGCCGACTACCTCCTCATTACCCCCAGCACCGGCCATCCTCCCTTCCACCACCCCTCTTGTCTGAGTCGCCCCCTCGCGAGCCAATTTCCCTCCCCTCCCCGCACCCCCACACGCGCGATCCAGGCAGAGATGGACCCGCCGCCGCCGTCGCCCCCCATCCCCACCATCAACAGCCACCACCTCCTCTCCTCTAGGCCCAGTTCGAGAAGGTGGTGGTGCACCCGCTGGTGCTGCTCGGCACCGTCGACCACTACAACTGCATCGCCCGCGACACCAGGAAGCGCGTCATCGGCGTGCTCCTCGGCCGATCCCGGCGATCTGCTGCTCCCAGCACACCACCGCGACCACGTCACCTCTGCTCCATCCTCCCCACAGAACAGATCCGGCACGCATCGACCAGATCGACCGCGCCCTCCCCTCGAGCCCCGGCTATTCCGCAGATCGAGCATGGCAGCCATGGCGTCGCGGACGGCGGGCTCAGGTGCATCCCTCCACTCAATCTCCTCCCCCTCCTCCTCCTCATAGCCCTCCCTCACTTCCTCACCTTATGTTCTTTCCCTCCCAGATCCAGGACGTCGTCCTCGCTCGAGCACCGGAACACCATGGGCGGGATGCCCCTTGGAGCCGGCGCAGGCTAGGGAAAGACACCATGGGCGGGATGCCCCTCGTCCGCACCTTCCCTGCCCTGCTCAGGTTTTCTCCCCTCGAATTCTCCCCTGCATCCGCAATGCGATCTGATTAGTTCACCATGCAATTTTGAAGTTCATCCATTGCGAATCCATGCTATTCCGTTAATAGTAGCCTAGTAGTAGGATGCTTGTGTAGTTTTTTCAGAGTTCTTGATCCCTGAACCATGATGTTTTTGTGTTTGTGTCGAACATGATGACATTGCTTTCTCGAGACGGGAGCTGGCGGGGAGTCCTGGGACGTGGGGCGGGCTCTGGCTGCGGCTCGGCTAGGTCGCGCTCGCCGCCGCCTCCATCGCCGTCATGGTAACCTTCCTGTCTTGTTTGGGAGTTTTTTTCCTGGGCGGAGTACCGTCTACTAGTCTGTTAATCTGTGAGCGATGGATAGTTTAATCACGAGGGGCTTTGTTAATCCGTGAGTAGTCAACCAGATTATTGAGATATTTGGTTAGAGAATCTAAGTTAACCATCACTGTCTTGTGAGACATGTGCTTGAGGAAATATGTAGGTTTGGACTTGTAATGAGTGGCAATTTTAGTACAAGCGTGCTCTTGCACGGGTGAGTCCTGTCCAAAACTAATGGCTGAGAGCCCCTCAAGGCCAAATTGGGCCTTCTATAGGCCATGTGGTGTGGGTGCATGGTGGTGGTAATTGCTAGATTCAGCTACAAATTTAGTGCAATCGTGGCTTGTTTCCAGACTTGTATTAACACAACATTCCCCTTTTAAAATTTCTACTGCTAATGGCATTTCAGTTTTGTAATGAGCTCTTTGTCTCTTTCGAGTTTCAGCTATCTGATTGCACCGATGGGATTGCAAGCGGTGTGGAGCTTGGGACTTGCATGTCTTGATGGATACGTCCTTCAAGTCAAAAGAGATCTCAACAATGCTGTTTTAGTGAGCTTATTTGTTATTGGAGACTGGGTAATGATAAAAGACTGCCACGATTAAGTTCAGAAATGATAGTATGTGCTACATTCGATCCTAGGTTGTATAACATATTTGTTACTGCAGGTCACCCATCCTCGAGGAGCAGAAGGAGGGACGCATCTAGTTGGCCATCAAGGGCCTACTCTGCTCCTCTTCCTTGACCATATGTACCACCATGTTCCCGGGCTTCCAAGGCGCTCCAGCACACCGCCGCCATGCCTCACAGTTAAGTATAAGTTAACCTATCATGTTAAGGCAAACCTGAGAACACTTGCTTATGAGAACCAACTGGACTTCAGATATATCCAAGTGAAGATGTACTGTTACTATGGCAGTGAATTTTATCTATGTGAGATTAGAATTTGAGTGCCATCATTCATCTTATGGTATCTTGTTCTCTGTGATAATTGTTGAGTTGCAAGATGCAATGTTAATTTACTATATATGCCCGCACAGCTTGTTGCATGCCTGCAAGATACAATGTTTTGTTCTTCTTTTCAGCCTTGCCTGTGTACAATTTCTTCTTGATATGCTTCAGTTTTTATCTGTACAGTACATGGTAAAATGGAATTGGGATGGTTATGTCCTGGTTGTCATGAGAATATGTTACTGCTTCTTCTGTTATTTATCGCCTTCCGTGTACAGTTTATCCCTGGTATGCTTCCCTGTTACTACTATATCATCATGGCAAAGCTAACATCTCATTGTGCTCTTTTTCATTTTAGAAGTCAGCCTCCGGCCATGGCGGATCTGCAGACGCCGCTGGTGCAACCAAAGAGGAAGAAGGTTTTGGTGGACTACCTGCTACGGTTTGCTTCAGCTCGTGCGGATAGGAGGTGGATGCCCGCACAGATCCGGCGTCTCGGACCTTGGCATCCACAAGGAGGAGGAGCGACAATTACATACCCAACCATGGGGCAACAGCAATTCATGGTTGAGCCTCCCTCTACCTCTCTCACGTTCCCTGATTTTGCTGCTGCTCTAAATGCACTTTCACTTGACTGAATCTAGTGCTACTGCTGTCAGTCCCTAGTCCCTAGTGCTACTAGTCCCTAGTGCTACTGCTCTAAATTCACTTGCATGTTTGACTAAATTCATTTGGTATTGCACTGCTTGCCAAATTGAGTTGCTTTCTCGCTGCCAGAAAAAGTCAGTACTCCCTAGTGTTGAATCAGTATTTACATGCTTGCAAATATTGGTCTGAATCTGCGATGCTCCCTAAATTTGACTAAATCTCATGGAGTAGATTTCATTTTACCAATTGGTCTGAATCTATTTATACGCTTTACTGAATTTTGCTTGATGCTGTCACCGTCGGACTCTCATGCTAAATCAGTTGGACAGTGCATTCTTTGCCAGTTCATTTTACCAATTCATGCTGAATTGTTGTTTAGTTGTAATTCCTTTTACTGTCCCATGCACAAGTGATATTCATCTCCAGCCAAATGATATCTTGTGCTTTCCAAAGTGATATGTACCCAACTGCTTATATACGTATTTTGTTCTTAACTGTAGATTTCCTCTCACAGTAGCTCCATGCAAAATAAGGTTGAAAGGAGAAGGAGAGTTTGTGACTGCTATAGAAGGACTGAAGGAGGTCCATGTTGAAGAAGGTCGACAGAAGCAGTAGAGCTTGTAATACTGTCATTGCCATTGTATTTGTGTTGTATGATGTATCCGTGTTTACCCACAAAAAAATGTATTCACGTTGTAATACTGCAATTGCCATTCTGGCTACTATTTCAAGCAGTGTATTTTGCCAGTGCTGGTTTAGATATATGTTACTTATTTACTATGAAATGAAATCTAAAGAACTTGACCCTGACAACCGGGTCCTATTACTAGAAACTGACAATTGGGACCAATCTTCTGAGAAAAAGAAAAACTGAAACTCTTGGGACAAATGTAAAACACTGGAAAATAAAATGGCAAAAAATAAAAGATCATACGCAGTAAAAGGCCGCATCTAGAAATAAAAAGGCCGAATTGCTGGGCCAACCCATCTAGCTAGCAAAAATTAATAGGAAAAATAAATATTAAAAAGGCCGAATTAATGGGCTCGGCCCATATAAACACTGAATTGGACCGGGCTTGTGCCACATCAGATTGCCACGTCGGATGCCTACGTGGCCTAGGGAGGCTGCTAGTGACCAAAACAAAACAGTAGGCATATTTTGGTCGTAAACGTCTACAACCTTCTCACAGAGAAGGTCGTTAATTTCAGTTTACGATCGCCAGCTGTCGATGTCAAAACCGACGGATCTCGGGTAGGGGGTCCCGAACTATGCGTCTAGGCGGATGGTAACAGGAGACAAGGGACACGATGTTTTTACCCAGGTTCGGGCCCTCTCGGTGGAGGTAAAACCCTACTCCTGCTTGATTAATATTGATGATATGGGTAGTACAAGAGTTGATCTACCACGAGATCGGAGAGGCTAAACCCTAGAAGCTAGCCTATGGTATGATTGTTGTTCGTCCTACGGACTAAACCTCTCCGGTTTATATAGACACCGGAGAGGGCTAGGGTTACACAAAGTCGGTTACAATGGGAGGAGATCTTCATATCGTATCGCCAAGCTTGCCTTCCACGCCAAGGAAAGTCCCTATCCGGACACGGGACGAAGTCTTCAATCTTGTATCTTCATAGTCCGGGAGTCCGGCCAAAGGTCATAGTCCGGCCATCCGGACACCCCCTAATCTAGGACTCCCTCAGTAGCCCCTGAACCAGGCTTCAATGACGACGAGTCCGGCGTGCAAATTTTCTTCGACATTGCAAGGCGGGTTCCTCCTCCGAATACTTCATAGAAGATGTTTGAACACAAGGATAGTGTCCGGCTCTGCAAAAATAAGTTCCACATACCACCGTAGAGAGAATAATTTCCACACAAATCTAATCTGCTGACGTATTCCGCAACGTGACATCACACCACAGTCAAGCCTTTATTCGAATCGTTTTACTGTTCCACCTCAGCGCGTTTAGCGAGGCGGTTTCCTTGGCACGTCTTGTCGAAGCAGAGATCGTGTCCCCTTATTCCGGGATTCTCATCAATACGGGCGTGGGTAACCCAACCGCGTCATTACCCGCGGCGCTTGGGAGATAAGCGAGTTTTATTAGGCCGATGGGGGCTTGTAGTTTCGGCCGCCCATATAAGGGGATAAGGATCTACCCTTTTCATTTACACCTTCTTCCTCCTTTGCTTATCCCTCCCTGCGCACTCGAGCTCCATCGCCCAAGCCCACACATCTCGCCTCGACCTACTCCAACCATGTCCGAAGCGGGAGGCAAGTGGATGGCCTCCTCCGTCACGGAGGGCCACATCAAAAGGTTGCGGAAAGCCGGATACCTGCACAACGACATTGCGCACCTGCTCCAAATGAGGGGCAGCTCATCCCCACCCCTAGGCCCCATGAGAGGGTTGTATTTCTTCCCCATTTCCTCCACGGACTGGGCTTTCCTCTTCACCCATTCGTCCGAGGGCTCATGTTCTATTACGGCCTGGACTTCCACGATCTGGCCCCAAACTTCATCCTCAACATCCCGGCGTTTATCGTCGTGTGCGAGGCCTTCCTCCGCATCGAGCCCCACTTTGGCCTATGGCTGAAGATTTTCAGCGTCAAGCCGAAGGTCGTGGGCGGACGCCAAGCGGAGTGCGGAGGCGCCATGGTGGGCAAGATAGCCAATGTTACATGGCTTGAGGGCGCCTTCGTAGAGACCATCAAAGGGTGGCAATCGGGGTGGTTCTATATTACCGAGCCGCGTGACCCTGAATGGGCAGCGGCCCCCGAATTCCGGTCTAGCATCCCCACGCGGCTCACATCTTGGAAAGAGACGGGCCTGTCGTGGGGCAATCCGGCAGAAGTGACCGGACTTCAAACCTGCATCCAGGACCTGATCGGCAGGAAGGTTAAACTCGTCACCGTGGTCCATGTCATGCTCTTCCGCCAGATTCTCCCGTGTCAACGACGGACTTTCAATTTGTGGGAGTTCGACCTGGCCCAGCACCAGACTCTGTCCCGGCTTTTTGACACAAAGCACGAAGATGCCTGGAAGGTGCTATTCAAGAGCTCCGAGGCCTCCCCTCCTGTCACCGAGGATCGCGGCTTCTGCGCAAAGCGCCAAGCCAGTGCGGTGAGCTTTCTTTTCCCGTTTCGGGGTATTTTGTTTTACATAGTTTAACTCTATGTGGGATCTAAAGTCCCTTACCTTTGACAGGACTGGCTGAAGAAGTCCGGGCAGGTCAACTGTCCGGCTCCTTTACCCGAAGACCCAGTGGATGCTCATCTAACCAAGCTGCTGGTTCCGGCACCTCACGTGGTGCCGGAGAAGAAGGCCAAGAAGAAGACCACGGGCACTTGAAAGAGCTCCCGGCGCCTAGTGGTGTCGGATTCATCGCCAGACAGCCCCGAAGCCTCCTCCGCCTCGGAAGACGAGGAGGAGGAAGAAGAAGAAGAAGCCCCTCCCCCTCCAACGGGGGAAGGAAAAAAAGGAAGGCCGCCCCAACTGGGGAGGCCGGAGGGTCCAAGAAGGGAAAAACCCTTCTGCCGGACTACGCCTCCGATGCCGAAGACGGCGGGGAGGAATGGCCATCCAGGGTCAAGCCCCTGGCAAAATCATAAGTGTCCGGATACCCAAATAACTTATGGTGCTCCTCTATTATTCGGCATTTTTCTGACGCCAGATTCAATCATGCAGTCCGCCCAGAGCTCAGCTCGGCGATTCGTCGCGCGGCTCCCTGAATTCGTCGGATGTGAACAGCGCTTCACTTCCGACGGCCTCCTCCCCTCTGCCTGCGGACGACGCCGAGGTAGGGTCCCGAAGGGGACCGAACCAGGAGGAGGTGGTCCCAGAGGCGCCTCAAGGCGACCTCCCGGACTCCAGGCCCAAAGGGGGTAAAGCCCCAGAGGGATCCAAGTCCGGCCCTGGGCCGGACACTGCTCCGGAACCATCAACGGTTCCAGAGTCCGACAGGCGGCGCCTTCATAAGAAGGGCAGGCCTACGGCGCCGGCGACCTCCGTCCACCCGGAGGCGCCGGACAATTTGCAGGAGGTGCTTAACGGCACCTCCATAAATGAGGAACACCGCACTGTTATGAGTGCGGTGATTCAAAAGGTTCAGTCCGCAAAGAGCTGGCTGACAGAAGCCTGTACGAGTATGTTAACAGGCTTTGAGGTATGTATTCAAAACATAAAAATGTTCACCGTATAGACAGTAGCCCCTGATGCTCGGTTCGGCGTTCAGAAAGAAAAGCCGAGCTGAGGATCTAAAAAGATTTACGCAGGAGTCTAACATAAATGTATTAATATGGGAATGCAGGCGTCACTGCTGACCTCTGTCGCACTAACTGCGGAGGTCAATGCATTGAAGCAGAGCCTCGAGCGGTCCGAGAATGAGCTCGGCCTTGCCAAGAAGCAGCTCGAGGACAAGGAAGGTAAGTAATACCTTATTAAAGTAGTACCTTATAGAAAAGGATTTGGTTGCAAAAAATGACAGGAATAACATGGGTATTACAGGGGCCACGACCGAGGTGGCGATCCTGAAGGAGGCGGTCACCAAGGCCGAAGATAGTGCGGCCTTGGAGCGCACCGAGCGAGAGAAGCAGGAGGCACGAGTGGTGGAGGTGCAGCAAGAGCTCCAGGCTCTCGTGGAAAAACACGAGAGTTTGGAGCGTGACTCGAAGACTCGAGAGTCCGAGCTCGCCTTGGCTCTTGAGAGTGCCAAAACCGCTAAGGCCGAAGCCCAGAAGGCCCTCTAGGAGATCAAGGCAATGAAGAAGATAGCGGCGGGTAAGGCATTCTTTATGCAAAGCAAGAATATAAAAGTAAATTATCTGTCACTTACCCGGATCCGGAGCTTTCCAAGAGCGTTCATCGATCTGCCCCGTAGTGTGTCTGATGCTGCCGCGTTCTACCGAGCCCAGGAGGTGAGCTCGACGGAAAAGGTGTTCTGGTCTCAGTATGCTGAGGCCGAACATCCGGTGCCCCTGAGCGACCAGCTGAAGCAGCTGGTCGAGCTCCACAAGGTGGCCGAACAGGCCATGAAGGGCCTCATAGTTCGGCTGTGGCCCGGAGAGGCCATGCCTAGGAGCTACTTCGGTCTGGTGCGGCGGCTGGTGGACGCGTGTCCGTGGATTGAAGTCATCACGCACTCAGTCTGTATTGAAGGTGCCCTTCGGGCCCTTGCCCGTGCTAAAGTGCACTGGGGCAAGCTGGACGCGGAGAAGCTTTTGACGGATGCGCCACCGTCGGGCAAGGAATATCTCACGCCCGAGATGTATTATAAGGGCGTCCTGAAGGGTGCCCGCCTTATAGCGGATGAGTGCTCCAAAGATGTAATTTTTAATTAGACTCGCATGTTGTTATCTTGTGCGCTGAAAACTTTGTTCATATGCGCTAAGCAACGCTTGTTAATTTAAAATATTACCTTCTGTGCGGCCTTTTATCAAATCTGAGAGATGCAAGTCATCGGCTTCTACCCCCATGCCATGAGTGCTGGGGTGTTCGGGATAACCCTGAGCGCTTTGGTTCCCATTCTTGGGTCCATCTAGGGAGGCGCTCAGCACAGCGAACCAGGCCATCGGACTTATAATGCTTTATCACTCTCACTTAGCCATAGAATTCTATAATTTAAATTTCGGCGAAGCCCCTAGTATTCGGAAGACTGAGTTCGGGGCGCTATCCACGCCTCGGCCAGATAAATCTGGCTCCTCGCTCTAAGCGGCATAAGTCTTTAAGGACTCGAAAAACCTCGCGAACAGCGACCGGTCTCTCGCACTATCATGACGGTCAATTTTAGCTTTCTCTACTGAGGTGTTAACCCAGCTCAACTGGGACACAATCGCAGTAGTTCTCCCAGCGCTACCTTAGCCAACAATGCGGAACGTAAGGTACCAAAACATGGGAGCCGGGCAAACCCAACTATTGAACCAAGACATGATTCGGAGCCGATGCATATAGTGCTATAAGTTCGGGGTGCCGCACTCATGCGAGTGTTCGGTCTTCTCACACATATTATGGGGTGCTTAAGCCCCTGGTGTATTGGTCGTACCAAAGTGTACGGTTGCATAATGTCATGACTGAACATATTTGTATAAAAATAGATGAATACAATTAATAGATAAGAGCTATGTATTGTTTATTAAAAAGAGCTGCTATGAAAGCAGAACGATACAAATAGTGCGACAAGCAAGGGATGGGATTATTTGACATGTCCCCCTCCAGGGGCAAGCTGCGTAAATTTAAGAAAAACGGCTATTTAGCTCGTTATAGAGACCACCTGGACATACGACGCAGCTTGTTCACGCCCTGGCTGTTGCATCATGTGTTCAGCGAGTTTATTGCCGGACAGACCTTCCGGATAGTTGGGTCCTGAAAGTATATATAAATAAAAAAATAAGACGGCAAAATAGGGAGCCCCTAAGTGCGGTTGAGCCGCATTCTGGGCATGCCGTAATTGTGCCCCTCCCCTTATGCCCATGGTATTTTCAAAGCGTAATTATGTACGCGTGGTACCGATATCAATGTCTGGCGAGGGCTGGGGTTGGGGCCACACTGCTATGCTTGCTCGGAACGTGCCAGCCGGCTTTGTTGGAGGTTGCTTCGGGCGCGCTTACGTTGTCCGGATGTTTAACACCCGGATTGGGGAACTGCCTTGAGAGGCTGCTCTGTACTTCCGCCGCCAGGGCCGCTGTGTGCTCCTCCGTTCGGAGAGAGCGTTCGGTGTTTCCATTGACCGTAATGACTCCGCGAGGACCTGGCATCTTGAGCTTGAGATATGCGTAGTGCGGCACTGCATTGAATTTTGCAAATGCGGTTCGTCCGAGCAGGGTGTGATATCCACTGCGGAATGGGACTATGTCAAAGATTAACTCTTCGCTTCGGAAATTATCCGGGGATCCGAAGACCACTTCGAGTGTAACCGAGCCTGTACGGCTGGCTTCTACACCTGGTATGACGCCTTTAAAGGTTGTCTTTGTGGGTTTAATCCTTGAGGGATCTATACCCATTTTTCGCACTGTATCCTGATAAAGCAGGTTCAGGCTGCTGCCTCCGTCCATGAGGACTTTAGTGAGGTGAAATCCGTCAATGATTGGGTCTAGGACCAATGCGGCAAATCCGCCATGACGGATGCTAGTGGGGTGGTCCCGTCGATCAAAGGTGATCGGGCAAGAGGACCATGGGTTGAACTTTGGGGCGACTGGCTCCAACGCATAGACGTCCTTGAGAGCATGCTTCCGCTCCCTTTTGGGGATGTGGGTTGCGCATATCATGTTCACCGTCCGCACTTGCGGGGGGAATCCCTTCTATCCTTTGTTGTTCGGCGGCCAGGGCTCCTCCTCGTCATCGCTACGCAGCCCCTTGTCTCTGGTTTTGGCACTTAACTTGCTTGCCTTCTTGAACACCCAACAATCCCTGTTGGTGTGGTTGGCTGGTTGTTCGGGGGTGCCGTGTATCTGGCACAAGCGATCGAGTATCCGGTCTAAGTTGGATGGGCCCGGGGGGGGTTTCTTTTGAATGGCTTCTTCCGCTGACCGGGTTTAGAGCCTCTGAATCCGGCATTGACTGTCGTATCCTCGGTATTGTCGCCATTAATGCGGCGCTTGTGCTTGTTGCGACGTGACCTGCCATTGTTGCCCTTGGTATCCGAATTACCAGGGCTCTTGGTTATGTTATTGCTACGAGCTAGCTAGCTATCTTCGCCCGCGCAAAAGCGGGTCATGAGTGTCATGAGGGCTGCCATAGATTTCGGTTTTTCCTGTCCTAGGTGCCAGGCAAGCCATTCGTCTCGGATATTGTTCCTGAAGGCTGCAAGGGCCTCGGCGTCCGGACATTCGACTATTTGATTTTTCTTGGTTAGGAACCATGTCCAGAATTGCCTGGCTGATTCCTCTGGCTGCTGGATTATGTGGCTTAGGTCATCGACGTCTGGTGGTCGCACATAAGTGCCCTGGAAGTTATCGAGGAATGCAGATTCCAGGTCCTCCCAGCAACTTATTGACTCTGCTGGCAAGCTGTTAAGCCAATGCCGAGGTGGTCCTTTAAGCTTGAGCGGGAGGTATTTGATGGCGTGCAGATCATCACCACGGGCCATGTGGATATGAAGGAGATAATCCTCGATCCATACCGCGGGATCTGTTGTGCCATCGTATGATTCGATGTTTACGGGTTTAAAACCCTCTGGGATTTGATGATCCATTACTTCGTCTGTGAAGCATAGTGGGTGTGTGGCGCCCCTGTACTGGGCTATATCGCGACGTAGCTCGTATGAGCTTTGTCTGTTGTATTCGGCCTGGCCGTATTTATCATATCCGGCGTGACGGTTATCGTCCCGTGATGTGGGGCGCCCACGCGATCCGTAGATCGATCTTGTTTGCCTTGCCTTATCCTCCAATATGTCTCGCAGGTCTGTTGCGTTCCCCCGTGCTCTGGTATTTTTGGAGCGGCGCCGGGGTGCGGCTTGGATTGAGGGCCGAAAGGCCTCTCTGTCGCGGCCACAGGGTGGCCGATCGGGCGCATCGTACGCTGGTGATGTAGGTTTAGTTGCTTCCTCCTCTAGTTGGGGTAGCAGCCTGCGCTTTGGGTAACTCTTGGAGGGGCATTCAAGTTTATACTCTTCGGCCGCCAGGACTTCGGTCCATCTGTCGGCTAGCAGGTCTTGGTCAGCTCTAAGTTGCTGCTGTTTTTTCTTGAGGCTGCTTGCCGTGGCCATAAGCCTGCGTTTGAAACGCTCTTGTTCGACGGGATCCTCTGGCACGACGAATTCGTCGTCGTCGAGGCTTGCCTTGTCTTCGGAGGGAGGCATATAATTGTTGCCTCGACCTCTGTGCCTGCCGCTCTCTCATGAGGGCTGGCTCCTTCGACCTCCCGCGCTGAATCCTGCTGGAGGGGGTTATCTTCGTCACTGTCTGGGGTGTTGACGTCTCCGGTGCCGGTTTCGCCGTTCTTGCTTTGGCGGGATTTGGAGCGGCGCCGCTGACGTCGGCGCTTGGGTTGCTTCTTGGAGGGGTCATCCTCCACTTTTTCATCGCCATCCCCTGCTTTGGGGGTGTCCACCATGTATATGGCATATGACGAGGTGGCCTTCCAGTGCCCTATAGGTGCTGGTTCTTGGTCGTCTCCCGCATCGGCGTCCATACCGTCGATGTCTTCGGAGTCGAAGTCGAGCATGTCGGTTAGATCGTCGACAGTGGCTACAAAGTGGGTGGTGGGTGGGCATCGAATTTCCTCGTCGTCCGCATCCCAACCCTGCTGACCATAGTCCGGCCAGGGCTCTCCTAACAAAGAGAGAGACTTTAGTGAATCTAGGATATCGCCAAAGGGCGAGTGCTGAAAGACGTCCGCGACGGTGAACTCCATGATCGGAGCCCAATCGGGTTCGATCGGGAGAGGTGCAGAATATTCGGAGTCCGGAACAGAGTCCGGCACCTTGGAGTCACAGGCCTTGCAAAGGACTAGGCTGGTATTCGGCTCTATCGCCATAGAGATTGCGACTCCTGGGGCGGCGTCCAACCGTTCGTCCCTGACTAGCGCAGTCGGCTCCGAGTTAATGGTCAGAGCGGACACCTGAGCGGCGCTCTGGGCGCTGTCCGGCGGCAGAGCTAGATCATGCCCATCGAGACAGTGCGGCACGCTCGGCCGTGGCTCGAATCCATCGAAGATCAAGTCCCCGCGGATGTCGGCCGTGTAGTTTAAGCTTCCAAACCTGACCTGATGGCCAGGGGTGTAGCTTCCGATCTGCTCCAGATGGCCAAGCGAGTTGGCCCGCAGTGCGAAGCCGCCGAATACGAAGATCTGTCCGGGGAGAAAAGTCTCACCCTGGACTGCGTCGTGGTTGACGATCGAAGAAGCCATCGGGCCTAACGGTGACGACACAAAGGAAGTCTCAATGAAAGCACCAATGTCGGTGTCAAAACCGGTGGATCTCGGGTAGGGGGTCCCGAACTGTACGTCTAGGCGGATGGTAACAGGAGACAAGGGACACGGTGTTTTTACCCAGGTTCGGGCCCTCTCGGTGGAGGTAAAACCCTACTCCTGCTTGATTAATATTGATGATATGGGTAGTACAAGAGTTGATCTACCACGAGATCGGAGAGGCTAAACCCTAGAAGCTAGCCTATGGTATGATTGTTGTTCGTCCTACGGACTAAACCTCTCCGGTTTATATAGACACCGGAGAGGGCTAGGGTTACACAAAGTCGGTTACAATGGGAGGAGATCTTCATATCGTATCGCCAAGCTTGCCTTCCACGCCAAGGAAAGTCCCTATCCAGACACGGGACGGAGTCTTCAATCTTGTATCTTCATAGTCCGGGAGTCCGGCCAAAGGTCATAGTCTGGCCATCCGGACACCCCCTAATCCAGGACTCCCTCACCAGCTTTTGACCATCTGTTTTTGGTCACAAAAAGGTCACAAATGGAAAATAATGACCATCCAGTGACCAATAGTCAAGGTCACAAGTTGACATATTTCTTGTAGTGATTTCGCGCAGCTGTTGAATTGTCGGGGAGTTCCCAATCCCGCGACAATTCCAGCTCAGAAGATTCATTGCGCACGGCGGTCCTCCTCGGAGGAGGCCGCCAAACGCGCATCATTGTTGTTGTTGATCTTGACAGCCGGTGCTTTTCTTCCACCACTCGTATTATTCTTGTCAGCCTGCATCAAAGTTTTTGTTCTTTTAGGGTCTTGCTTCGGGGGTGGGCTCAGTGGAACCTGAGTCCCTACTGCATCTTTAACAACAAGGGCAAACTCCATGCCTGTCCCCTTCTTCGGTGTTTCGGTCAGGACTGCATCTGATGATCTTTTGCGGCTCAGCTCAGGGTCATCAGCCCCACTATCGATCATCTCATCCCCCTTGGCGTTCCCTCTTCCAGTTTCAGAGTTGTCGCCCCTCACCGGCTGCTGCTTTTGACTATTATTCCTTCTCATGGTAGCCCATCTGGTGGTGGCCAGCACACGCAGATTCTTGAAAACAAGAGCAGACGGAGGATGAAGCCGTCACCATGTTCTTTGAACTGATGCCCCATCATGCCACACACCTGGCACCAGTCCGGTAGCCTCTCATAGCGTACTGCAAAAATCTCTCGCTGACCACCAGGGATCAGTGAGGTAGCCTTTTTAAGCGGATTACCAACATCCAGCCGGACCCTCACTCAGAAGAAATTTCCCTCAAAGTCGAAGGAAGCGGGTTCGGCATCAACAAATTCACCAAACTTGGAGGCCTTATCCGTCTCTTGTTACAACAAACGGAAACTAGGCCCAAGGACAGCTTGGCGAACATTTTTCTGGGCTGGGCGGCCCATTCAGTTCTCGCCGCCCGTAACGCCAAAACGAAAAAGCTCCCGCTCCCTTATCGCGCGGGCTCACCCTTTTTCCCGGGAACTTCGGAATTTGACTCTCCGAAGCAAAACCAAATCGGAGCCTCTTCCTCCGGGACACGCCCGTCGGTCCCCGCCGCTCGCTTCCCCCCACCTCCGCCATGGCCGACGTACCCGACGAATCCGCAACCCAAAGCCAGGTACGCTTCGTCGCGAGGGTCTCTTCCCTGTCTCCGCTCCTTGCTTCTGTGCCGCCGTTCCGTTTGCCGGCGCTGCGGCGCGTTCGGCCCTTCGTCGGTCTCACCGGATTTCGCTGTTCTTGCAGGCCCAAGGATGCGGCTCGTACCCCTTCTCGTTCCCTTCTCGTGAGTCCCTTCTGCTCCCCTGATGAATTCCATTCTTTGTTCTGTTCCGACGATTTTAGATCTCTGAAACGTGCTCATGTTTGTATGTATTCGGTGTTTTTCGTCAGAGCCGCCGGACATCAGGAACTGGTTCTCGAGTTACCAGTACGAGTCGCCGGAGGTGCCGGAGCTGGCTGTTGACCCTCCTGCTGTCGACAACGGCAGCGAGACCCAAGACCCGTTGGAGGTAAAGAATCTGCTGATCTATGTTAACCAAATCCTACTGAAATTGCTTCATTTCTTGCTACCTTATTCCAACCGTATTCTTACCGATTAAATTTGCTGAATTGTGCATGCTGGGTTCCAGTACCGGGTGGCTGAGCATTCATTTCTGAAACACGCCCCTCTGGATGGCGGTGCCGATTTGAAGGGGGGCTGTTTTGGGAGCCAAGCACAAGCAGAACCCGTTGAGGTTTCTGCTAGAAGAGGCATCCTTCCGATTGGTAGGGGCACGGTGGAACAGGGCACGAAAAGGAAGCAAAGTCTGCGGGGGCTGTTTGGGGCAGGTTTTCTGGACGACCATGAAGAAGCTACTCAAACTGAAGGCCGTGTCGTGTCGCCTGTGCAGAGAAGTGCTGTGGATCCTCCGTGGAACCGCAACTGGGTAGGCTTACAGAATAGAAAGCGCAGCCATGAAGGCATGGTTGAATACAGCGAGCTGCCGACAGATAGTGAGAGCACATGTATAGCTGAGACTCAAGCTGAAAGTCGGGTGGCGTTGCCTGTGCTGAGAAGTGCAGTGGATCCTCCGTGGAACTGCAACTGGATAGGCTTAAGTAATGGAAAGCATATCCATGAAGGCGTAGTTGAACACAGCGAGCTGCTGACGGATAGTGAGGGCACTTGTATAGCTGAAACTCAAGAAAACCCCCGAGGAGGTCAGGAGATTTACCACAAAAAACGGCCATTTAATTGCGGCGGTGCTAGCTTAGCTGATATTGAAGAAGGTTTCATAGAAGATGGCATTGAACCCAGTAACCTGCCAGTTAATTCTCACAGCAAAGGCCTAACAGATGCTGAGAAAACTGAACAAAGTCTGCCTGGGTTATTTGAAGCAGGTTTTCTTGACAACCGTGACGAAGCTACTCAAACTGAAAGTCGGGTGGTGTTGCCTGTGCTGAGAAGTGCAGTGGATCCTCCCTGGGACTGCAACTGGATAGGCTTGCGGAATAGAAAGCGCAGCCATGAAGGCGCAGTTGAAGACAACGAGCTGCTGACGGATAGTGAGAGCACTTGTATAGCTGAAACTCAAGTAAAGCCCCCAGGAGGTCAGGAGACTAACCACACCAAACGGCCAGTAAATTGTGGTGGTACTAGTTTAGCAGCAGATACTGAAGAAGGTCTCCTTGAAGATGGCAATAAACATTGCAACCTGCCAGTTGATTCTCACAGTAAAGGCCTAGCAGATGCTGAGAAAACTAAGCAAAGTCTGCGAGGGTTGTTTGGAGCAGGTTTTTTAGACAGCGATGACGAAGCTACTCAAACTGAAAGTCGGGTGGTGTCGCCTGTGCTGAGAAGTGCAGTGGATCCTCGTTGGAACTGCAACTGGATAGGCTTACGGAATAGAAAGCGCAGCCATGAAGGTGGAGTTGAGCACAGCGAGCTGCTGACGGATAGTGAGAGCACTTGTATAGCTGAAACACAAGTAAACCCCCCAGGAGGTCAGCAGACCAACCACAGCAAACATCCAGTTAATTGTGGTGGTACTAGTTTAGCAGCAGCTACTGCCCTAGAAGATGGCATTGAACATAGCAACCTGCCGGATAATTTTCCTAGTAAAGGCCTAGCGGGTAGTGAGAAGCCTAAGCGAAGTCTGCGAAAATTGTTTGGAGCAAATTTTCTTGACGATTGTGATGAAGCTAATGAATATGAAACTCGGGTGGTGTCAGCTTTACAGAGAAATGCAGTGCAGCCTCTGTCAAATTGCAATGCTGCAGGCTTGCCTCACATCGAACATATCCATGAAGGTGCAGTCGGATACAGTGAGCTACCGGCAGATCATGAAGGCATCAGTATAGCTGAAACTCGAGAAAATCCTCGAGCAGGTTGGGTGATCGAACACAACAGACTGCCTGTTAACTGTGGTAGAATGAGTTTAGCAGCAGATACTGAAGATGGTTTCCTAGAAGTTATTGAACACAGCAAACCGCCAGTCAATTCTCATAGTCAAGTCCTAGCTGATACTGAGAAAACTGGTATCAAACACCACATACTGCTTGCTAATTCTAATGGTATCGGTTCAGCTGTTACAGAAGAAAGCTTTCTGATAGATAAAATCAGCCGAAGCAAGCGTAAACTGGAGCATAAGAAAACAGAAGAAACAGCTGTGGCGGATGGTTTCGTTGCCATCAGGACAAAGGTGAAGTCAGCTGAGGATTGCAGGACAAACAAGATTTCCAAGGTCTCAACAGGAAGAGAGAACACAACATTGCAAGAGAACCGCTGCATTTCGGGGACTACACCTTTGGGCCAAGGTAGCACAAGAAGCCCCATGTCAGATAGGACCAATATTTCAGAAGTTGCAGGAGCTCCATCACAGGAGATCAGCGGCAAATGGAAGCACCCTCGCAAAGGCAAGCCCAACGTTGGCCCTCCGATGATACAGCTGCGGTTGGAACAATGGGTGCGCCGAGTGTAACAGTTTAACATTGTTAAGTTTGGTAAGGAGAGTTTGTGTCAGGATGAAGCTGGAGTGTTCACCTGACAAATTAGGTGTCATGTTCTGCTTTGGTGGTTCCTGCCAAAGCTGCATTAGAAATGGCATCTCCTTTGCATCGACCAGAAGTTCCTTCGCAACTGCTGCTACATTCATCTCTCTGTTATGGCGTCATGGTATGTGCAGCTGACTCAATGTAGTAGATAAAGTGCAGAACTTTACATCGGGCGTTCAGTTGTGATTGAACTAATTTACGAATTGGGATCTGTTGAACAATGTCGTAGTAGCTGTTTTTCAGCCTTCAAAGTGTCAAGGCATAACATGCTACTCCCACCATGATTGGTTAGTAATCTTTTTAGTGGACAATAAACCTTGCTCTGTTTCTGTTGTTGGTAAGAACCAGTGTGATTTATTATGAAATATATACAAGCAACTACTCCCTCCGTCCGAAAATACTTGTCATCAAAATGGATAAAAGAGGATGTATCTAGACAAAATGGATAAAAGGGGATGTATCTAGAACTAATACACGTCTAGACACATCCTCTTTTATTCATTTTGATGACAAGTATTTCCGGACGGAGGGAGTAGATCGGAAAGGCATGCATTGCTGCGCCTGTCCCTCTATGGATATGAATTATGAAAGAATGGCATGACAAATATTATAGAAAGAGTGATATGGTAGATCAAATGCCAATGCTTTTTTGGCAAAACAAATTAAATGCATTATAATGTACGATAGCTCAGTAGAAGAACAGCCTTCACGCCTCTTGAGAAGTGTCATGTGTTTGGCATTCAGAATATGTGCATATTACAGGATTAAAGTTTGAGCAAATGATGAAGAATGGTGTGCACCTTTTACTGAGTTATATAGCCAGGCACTACCTCTTCCTGCAGTATTTGGAATATTGGTTAAAGTTTGAGCCAATGATGAAGAATGGTGTGCACCTTTTTGTTTTAACCTGTGTAATTAGCTGTTCAGCAAGGGGATTTAATTCATCACATTGTGTTCTACTCCCTCCGTTCCAAAACAAGTGTCGTGGTTTTAGTTCAAATTTGAACTAAAATCACGAAACTTATTTTGGAACGGAGGGAGTACTCCCTCTGTAAACAAATATAAGAAGTGATCTAAAACGTCTATTCTTATTTACAGAGGGAGTATTTGATAGTGCCTGTACAAAATATGAGATGGATGAATATTGTATTGTATTGAACTAACCCTCGTATGGGGTATATATAGAGTACATCGTGAGGTGAGAGACTTGGAGTACAAGACAAGCCATAATATGTTTAAACTAATTCTATCTTTATCTCTCCTTATCTCTAACTACACGTATGCATTTCTAACATCCCCCTCAGTCGTAGCGGGAGTGAACCGGACGATTGCGACTGAATTTGAAGTATTGCGCTTCCATCGTCTTCTCCGCCGCACCATCATCAACTGCGTCGTTGATGGCTGAGGGGTCGACACCTAGGGCGGTGACTGCGTCCCCTTCTGGTGTCTTCCTTGTCTTCTCTATTCCCTCCCGCAGTCACAACGGGAGTGTCGTTGACGCAAGTGACGAGGCGGACGCTGTTGACTGGAGTATGTCAATGTTGATGTAGCCGATCATGATGATGTAGTCGTGGTCGATGATATAGTCGTCGTGGATGATGAAGCTGCACAAAGCCGGAGGCGCAAAAAAAAAGTGCTATGACGGGGCTGCAGACGTGGATGATGCACCTTGCGGATGTCAGAGGGTGCCGTCGGCGATGAGTCCGCCGGTTTTGCCAAGACCGGAGGAAGCCCATCGAGCACACATCGGTTTTGCCAGAACCGTGTGGTTGTGTAGGGTCGTCACTGTAGTGATGCCATGTTGATGCAGTCGTGCCGTCGTGGATGACGCGGTCGATGTCGTCGTCGTGACGCGGTCATTGTCGTCGTCGTGGTCGCGTCTTACAGAAAGTCTGTCAGAGGACGCTAGATATCCATGTTGTGGGTAAGGCAGCGGCGGTGTGTTGACGAAGATGTTGATGAAGACCATGGTGATGAAGTGTCGATATCGTGTCGTGTTGGCTCGTAGCCTGGCTTAGTCGTACAACTTGATTTCGTTCGGCTCGATGCAGAGGCGTTGGTGTAGCCGTGCAGTACAGATCAGCGGCGGCGGTCGATGCAGCCATGCAGAAGATGATGTAGCTCTGCTCCGGATGTGGCGGCCGGTGTAGTTCGTACGGCTTGATGTAGACGGCAAGCCGGCGCGCAGGAGGTTGATGGAGTCGGCTTGCTGGAGATCGCGTCTGTGCGCGTATCTCAAACGGGCTCTCCCGGTGTCCGGCGCTCCGAGACTGCTTGGTGAAGATGTCTGACGTGCGGCTAGGTGTTGTGGTCGTCGGCCAGATCGGACGCGTGTCGTTGCCTTTCGATCCTTGCAGAAGGCCGTGGCTCAAGTCCAAGGCTCCATGCCATGCGCGTACGCATGGCCGTCTTTGTGAGCTTTGCCATGCACGTATGCATGTGTGCATGGCTTTGTTCCGCCGCTCCGCGTACATGTAGTCGATGCGGCTGCTGGCGTTTGGCGATGGGTAACTTGATGCTGAACTGCTGATTCGAAGGAGTTGCTGGTTGCGCCGTCGGGAGATACGCGTACGATCTCGTACGCAATGAAATCGGCGCGGGATCTACGCCTTCCCGCGATTGGAGGTGCGTGTCCTTCGCAACTGCTCGCACGATCGTCGTCTCTGCCGTGTAGACCGGTCGGATCAGTGTCCATGCGCCGGTACATGGCCGCGCGCGGCACCGTGCTGCACTCAACACTGGAGTTGATTTTCATGAAGATCGTATTTCTGTAGTCGCCCGCTACTCCGGAATCTGAGGGTCTTTGGATTATTTTTGGTGGCTAATGAAAAACTAATCTAATGCAGAATTCTAACTTTGAAGTATTCATCTAATCTAATCTGCGGAACCAATCTGATCTTTGATCGATTGGGGGCCGCGCCCCCGAGGAGAGGAGGGCGCGCTGCGGAAGATGTGAAAGGTTTTAGGATCGGCGTCGTGAGACTAACCGCTCTAATACCATGTAGAAAATATGAGATGGATGAATATTGTATTATATTGATCTGACCCTCGTATGGGGTATATATAGGCAACATATCATGTGAATCCGATGGATAAATGTATCCCTGTATCCCTCTGCTCTCAGCCTCCCGATCAAAATCCTTTGCTCTAGATTAATTTGTAGCAAATTTACATTTACACGCCCGCCTCTAGCACATACCAGCAGTTTTTCTTTGCAAAAATAACCCTGGACGTAGGACTGCATCGTGCGCCGTAATTGACTACTGTCGGTGTTCCTCTGATACTCTCTCCCGCGGCGGCGTGGAACCCTGGCCGAACGCCTGCGCTCCTCTGCTCTCATGTTGGAGCGACGACATCTACCAACAGACGCCCTGTGCAAGTACTGATCTTCCCAGTTGATTTGATCATGGCGTTCATTGGCGGCCGCCGGCCCATGAATGCGAGTCCTGATCTCTTTATCTTTCCTCTGCAGATCCACAGTCTAAGAAGCCGTTACACACCAGCCGTTTCTTGAATGGATAAGCACGGGATAAGTAGCAATCTAGAACACCACGACACCACATGTTTAACACCCCCCTCCCAAAAAAATCAGTCCTTGCGTAAATTACATCATGTGTCATTGCCATGTGTGAAAGCTTGATGCTATATATACCTATGTTTGCAGTCACATGGAGCCAACAAAATACTTGCAAAGGCATGTGAATGAGGAAGAGTTTGGCACACCCAAAAAGAATGCACCACACCTCTAGCTGTAAGTTTGATTAGTTTGCACCTTACAACTGATCCGATCCAATTTAGGAATCTATTTGTGAATATGGTTATCACGATTTATCTTGATGTTGCAGTGTTCATCTTTTACACCTAAATGTGATGAGAATTTGAAGCCTAAAGTAGGTATGACATTTGAAGGACTGGAGGTAGTGGAGAAGTTTTACAAGGCGTATACACATAATGCGGGTTTTGGAGTTCGTATCAGACAACAGAAGAAGATTGAGAATAAGGTAGTCCGGACTAAGCGATAGTCGTAATTGTCCAAGCAAAGGGAAAAGGAGCATGACTGTGGAAGATATGCAACTAAATTGTGCTCCCTCATACCAAATTTTTCCAAGAAAATAATGATTTTATATATGTTTTGATTTACTCTTTGATGTACAGAAGCCATGTAATGGATGGGGATTCGAATTATGTTAAATTTTATCACAACTTTGATGATTGTCAAATTATTACATTATACATTGAACCTCAGCCGGCGGATGATTGTCAAATTTGCATTATGTTAAATCAATTCTTTGCTCAGACAAGCATCATACTGGAGCACACAACGCTGTTTCTCAGTTTACTTGTTATACATGATACATCAAAAACTACAGTAAATGTTCAGGAAACTTTGGATAGTGACTTGTTGCTTATAGCCTTTTTTTTACCTTAAAACTGGTTAAGGCCATCCCAGGCCACTTCTGGTAACAAGAAGATTTTCTGAATAAATCACCGATTTTGTTCAACACATACGGGAGCTAGTCACTGAACTTTGTGAATGTTCAGGAAATTTTGGATAGTGACTTGCTGCTTATAGCTTACATATCAAAAGTAGAGAAAGCCATCCCAGCCCACTTCTGCAACTCAAAAGCTTTATACCGAACAATATATGCTTTGACCACATGACTGAGAAAATCACTGACTTTTTTTCAACACACAAGTACATAACTGAACTAGTCACTGAATTTTGTGGCAACAGCAAACATGGTATTTTAACAAGGGAAAAGCTGAGCCAAAGCCTCTGATCTGAACAAGGCCTATCACGTATCGGTAAGCAATTTATAAATTAATAGAAACATGTGAAAGCATCTCACACCATGCCATTCATTAGGGGCAAATACTATTACTCATATGAGCGCACTAGTACATCTGCTACAGGCTACAAACTACAGGACTACAACTTCCTATAGATCACGAGAGACTGCATCTTCCTATGAAGGAATCTTCGCGGTCAGGGGAGGCCATCCAGGGCATCATTGGCGCCTCATCAGACTCGTCTTCACAACCGCGGAACGTCGTCAGTTAACATGCCTTCGCCGTCGAGACGACCGGCCGGTCGGGTCTATGTGACCGTCGAGCCGTTGCTTTTGCTACTTGCTTGCCGTCTCCAGAGAAGTTCGAGTGAATCATCTGGGCGTTGTCGTCGTAGGACGCCTTCGGATTGGGACTTGATTTGGGAGCCGAGAGATCTGGCAACGAAGGATTTGGGGCAGGAGATGGAGGACGCACGACTTGGGGCTTGGGTTTGCGATGATGGATCGGAGGGTTTAGGGGGGTTTCCGCAAACAAAAATATTTGTTAAGTCAGAAAGCGGGCGGTGACTGCAAATTTTCACTTGGCTCCACGTGAGACGATGGATATTGATCGGGAGGCTGAGAAACAGAGGGATACAAGGATATATTTATCAATCGGATTCACAGGATATGTTGCCGTATATATAGAGTACATCGTGAAGTGAGAGACTTAGAGTACAAGACAAGCCATAATATGTTTAAACTAATTCTATCTTTATCTCTCCTTATCTCTAACTACACGTATGCATTTTTAACAGTGCCAACTTAGCTTGTACAAAGTTGAGCATAGCCAGACCCACAAAACATACTATGGGATCAGAGTTATGGTGCTTGTCATAAGCAAGGAAGAAACAGATGCAGGTGCGATAAATAATGCTCTGTCCACTTAACTGAAAATAAAGACAGTTTCATATGCCACGGCCCACAGGCACTAAATACAACTATTGAACCTTGAAAGAACAGCCTCAGATATCCCTTGTCATACTTCTGAATCCGTGAAATGAAGAGCATCATGAAACACCAGCCTAACTGAAGTTGCCTTTGGTAAATTTATACAAGTTTGATTTAACTATGAAAGATTTTACATGGAATACCATAAAATCAATTGTACAATATGTGATCTTTGTTGTGATGGTCAAGAAAACCAGCCAAGAAATTACAAGGCAAAGCCAACATATACTGCTATTACCAACTCAGTTTCATTTCCATAGGTGGGATTTAGAAGGACCCTGCCTTGAACTCACTGTCGATGAATATCACGATTCACGACACGGCATGTTTAAAAAGGTAAAGGCCAAGCAGGCAATGCAGGATTTAGGTTATTTGTGTACAAAAACACCAGGTATGTGCTGCAAAGGATATGTCTCTGTTAAGTTAAATACGTCTGTCTTTCCAAATTTTCTGACCCCACCAAGGATGCCCAAGCTGGCCGTTTTTGGACTCAGTTTGTAAGATTACCATCTCATGTCTCTTTATAAGAGAAACAAGGACCAGGGAAGGAAATTCAGTGTTCATGGTCCTTGAATCTCACTGCTCCATGGCCGTGAATGCTCTAATGGCGACTACTGAAACATCTCAGATTGGCACATTTGTTTGAGATATTAGAAAAGTCTTCCATGAGTTGTCTCTAGAAAGGATAGCGTGTCTGGTTACGGAATGCACATGTACCATCCTGCGTTTTACTTTTACTACCTGATGAAGGCTATGCTCAATGGAGAAGTTCCATTTCTTGTGATTTTTCATAAAAGAGAACTTTGAATAGTATTCGCTTCGTTCCCAAATACTTTGGCAAAACTGAAATACTATTTGTCCGAGTCAACATTTTGTAGGTTTGATCATATCTGTGGAAACATTACCTGCATCTACTGTGCACTTCCCTGCTCTTGAAGCGTACAGGTACAGCCTCTGGCACCTTGCAGGAATCAAAGGTGCGAGTCGTCGTCCTTTTGCGAGCTGTAAACCGTCGCATTTATGTCGATGATGGCAACGGGCACGAACATGTCTAAGGCTGTCCGTAATGGGAGTATCATATGTAGAGGGTGCTTGGATACATTTTAGTCCTATGACTAAAAGTAGTGGGATTAAAACTTGCTAGCCTCACCCATGCTTGGATCCAAATACTAAAGAGACTAAAATCAAGTTATTGAACATTTATTATTCTCAAAACCCTCCAATCCAGAACTCGCATGTGTTAAAAGAGAGGAATTAAATGAGGAGAGAGATGTCTAATACATATTTTAATAGGTTTCCTATGACTAAAACATTTTAGTCTCAAGACTAGTCCTAACCTCTCTTTAGTCAGGGGTGCTTGAAACTTTAGCCTCTAAAAGAGACTATTTTTAGTCAGACTAAAAATAGTTCCTTGGATCCAAGCACCCCCGTAGTATCACGCATGCCAACTAAACAGTTTTGATGAGGTCACATAGAATTAAATGAAGAAAGAGAGGCTTGAGTATCATATCATGATACCGTAGCATATTAAATGATGTGCTACTTTGTGTCATGCATGACAATAAATATAGTCCTTTATGATACCAACATATGATACTATCATGATACCGTATCATATTAAATGATGTGCTACTTTGTGTCATGCATGACAATAAATATAGTCCTTTATGATACCAACATATGATACTATACATTACGGATGTAATATCATAGACTGGTGATACTTCCCATTACAACCAGCCTAACTGAAGAGCATCTTCTCCGCTGCCAGGCTGTCAATGCGGAAATGAAGCGGCGTGTTGACCCGCGCCAGCGTTGCATCAGCCGTGACAATACAATACCGCATCTGCCCACCTTTCTTGACGAAGACGCCCGCATGGCCACGTACATAAGCAAACTGTGAGGCGTAGCATCACTCAAGCAGCCAACAAACGAAGCTACTGGCCTACTAGGTGCTCGGCGCACACATGTCTTCTTCCTCTGTGCCAGCGGCCGCCGTGGCGACGTCGACCCGCCTCATCCTGGTGCACGGCACGGGCCACGGCGGCTGGTGCTGGTACAAGGTCGCCACCCTGCTCCGCGCCGCGGGGCACCGCGTGGACGCGCCGGACCTCGCGGCCTGCGGCGCCGACGCGCGCCGGCTGAGCGACGCGCCCACCTTCGAGGACTACACGCGCCCCCTGCTCGACGCGCTCCGGGACCTCCCGGACGGCGAGCGGGCGGTGCTGGTGGGCCACAGCTTCGGCGGGATGAGCGTCGCGCTCGCGGCCGAGGAGTTCCCCGACAAGGTCGCCGCCGCCGTGTTCCTCACCGCCTTCATGCCGGACTGCGACGGCCCGCGCACCCGCGTCATCGAGGAGGTCCCCGTGTCCGACTGGATGGACAGCGTGGTCGACGAGGAGCACGCCCCGCCGTCGGTGTTCCTCGGGCCCGAGTTCGTGCGCCGGAAGCTCTACCAGCTGACCTCCGAAGAGGACTACACGCTGTGCCAGAGCCTGGCGCGGGTGAGCTCCTACTACGTCGCCGACCAGCAGCAACGGCCGCCGTTCAGCGCTGCCCGATACGGCGCGGTGACCAAGGTCTACGTGATCGCCAAGCAGGACCAGGCCATGGTCGAGGAGTACCAGAGGCAGATGATCGCAGCCATCCCCGTGGCTGAGGTCAGGGAGATGGCTGACGCCGACCACATGGCCATGCTCTCCGCGCCGGAGGGACTGGCGGGCCACCTCGCCGACATCGCCAACAACTACACTTAATCGAGTTGTGGAGCATATTTACCGATCTTATTAATACGTATATTTACCGTAGTTGGGTTGTACGAGTACTTCCAAGAATAAACGATGAAATCCACTGAAATGTGAGTCCAGACGTACCGTACATGAGGGCTCTTTCCTTCAAATGAATTCTACTGTATTTTTATATAAATTATGTAGTATGCAAATCTGTAGATATTTTCCAATAGAATATTTTTTCAATGGAATAAACATTTCACTTTTCCAAGCTTATCTATATTTATCGCCCGAAAGGAATGACCTAACTTACCACTGACTTGGTGCCCTTTTTCTTTTCCTTCTAAACTAGCTGCTCTCGCTCTACCAATTCGTACTGAACTTTCACTTCCATTTATTTCATGCTCTCGCTCTACCAATTTGTACTGAACTTTCACTTTCATTTATTTCATTTATAAGCGGGCTTGATTTTTCGATTTGCATTATCCGTTGGATCCAAATCCATATCATAATCAAGTAGACAATGCGATGACTTCCTAAAACTTTGTATTGATCATCTTCCTACGCTATGATTTTGAATTTTTCCTTTTACTTCATGCCTATGATACCTATGATATGAATTTGATCTCTATACAAAATTCCTTGATTCTCTTATGGTGCAAACAAACCACTTATTGATTTTTGTGTACTTCATCCCTTTAGGATTCCGCCTTCTGTATGTTTTTCTAAATCTTGTGAACCAAATAATCGCGGAAGCGTGTTTAGAGTTGGGCAACTCATTATGTTTCTTTGATACTTGTGCCTATGGTTTAAATTTATAATAGGCAATCACTAGTCAAAGGTAACCCTTTGCAAAGATCACTCAATATATTCTCAGGTGTTGACAAGTGGCGCATAACATGTGAGTTTTCTCTTTTCTAGATTTATTCTTTCAAAATATTTTTATCTCTAATTGTGCGTCCAAATACCGAACCGTTTTCGTCTTTGAATTTCTCGTGTCGTCGAAACTAGATCCCAAGTTAATGGGTTTCGAAGAAAAAAACCGAAAAAAGGAAACAAAATCCAAAAAAAACCCCGAAAAACCGGCAACAGAAAAAAATGAATACCAAAAAAACTAGAGCCCGAAAAAAAGGTTGCGAGTTTCACTTTTCTGGAAGCACATATTGTGTTTTTCCATTTATTCGCGGAAGCACAGACTGTGCTTTTTACAGAAGCAAGGATGTGCTTCTCGCGGAAGCACAACTATGTGTTTTCCTTTTCCGAGGAAGCAATTTTTTAGAAAAGAAGAAAGACCCCGGCCTCTGCATCTGGACGATGCATACAATCATTTTATTATTATTAACACAAGACCTTATAAAGTCATACAACGGTAAGACTAAAGCCACCGTCTAAGCAACATCTGTCGCTACTCCTATCCAGTTGATGAAGGGGTGATGATAGTCTGGGCCTAATATCAAACAAACCTCGCAGCCAAACTAACATCGAAGACCTGAGGTCCCAACCAGGACGCCTGCCGGGTATGGTCACCTACCAGTCCGGCGTGCTCCTCAATCAGGACGCCTGCCGGGTATGTGGCCGCCGCAACCACCTGCCACCAATCCATCATCAGAGCTGTACTGTTGCATCTACCTTGCCTGGTCTAGCTGCCGCCGACGCCACCACGACGCCAGACAGCGTCACCCTCCTGCGCGAGTCCATCTCCGCGCATCGGACGCCGAGTCACCACAGCACCATGCCGCCGAGATCCGCCGCCATCAATGAGTGAGATGAAGCACCGCTCCACCAAAGAATCCGTCCTTTGGTCCCTCGATCACGTGTGTACCTCCCAGAATGACGCCCCAAAGGGGGAAATGACACTAGAGTGCCGCCGTCATCTGATCATCCGATCTAGGGTTTCCCCCGAAGGTAGCAGAGAGTGGCCTTGAACTTTTCCAGCGATGCCTTCAATTTTTCAGTGAAGCATAGTTGTGCTTTTCCAATTTCGAGAAGCACATGCGTCTCATGGTAGCTCAGGCCATATGCTGTTGGCGGAAGCACATCTGTGCTACTGCGAGAAGCACAACCCATGCCATGGGAGCAACTCTTGTGCAAAAGACTGCTTGCGAGCAAAAAAAATCAAACCCCCCGCCCCCTTCAAAACCTAGGGAAAATTGGGCAAGAACAAAAAAATCATCTAAAACCCAAAAATGCGTACGGAAAAATAAAAGAATAAAACTCCAGAGAGAGTGCCCAACACGTGACACATGGCGATGGCTAGGCGCAGCACTAAACGTGTTACCAAGCCAAATAATGACTCCCGTGGGCAGTGGCGGAGCTTCAAGCAGACCAAGAGGGGCCATGCCCCCCTTAATCCTTGCATTCATTGAAGAATATGTATACATTAGGTCTAACTAGTGCTTAAGTTAGAGATTAGCCCCTCCTTTCCTATAAATTTGCTTCCCTTTATGTAATGGCCCCTTCTTGGATTATGCTCAAGCTCCGCCATTGCCCGCCGGAGTGTCCCAAGGGTTAACTTTTAGTTAGTTGCTTCATATTCGGCCCATAACAAAGTAAAATGTTGTCGAGAGTTGAGACAACCTCCTCCTCCCACTTTACGACATCCGCAATGCGACTATAAGTTAACCACAAACAAAAAGAGCAGCCCTTACGGAAGTGGCCTTTTGGATCTTGGGTGCATCTGCACTCACGGTCATCGGTGAATAGTAAAATCCTTAAAAATAGTTAAAAAAATGCGAGGTGCTCATGTGTGTGAAGTCCCTTAAAAATTTCGTGGAGTTTAGAAATTTCAGTAGCTCTCAGAACAAAGAAAAAATTTGGGCTCGTGAGAAACTTTGAAAAGAACACGGTTCAGAGGACATTTTTTCTTTTTTGCGAGGGGCTCCATGAATTCATTTATGTTGGGGAATGCGGTAATTTTAAAAAAAATCCTACGACCACCCAAGATCTATCTAGGAGATGCATAGCAACGAGAGGGGAGAGTGTTGTCTACGTACCCTCATAGACCGAAAGCGGAAGCATTATGACAATGCAGCTGATGTAGTCGTACGTATTCATGATCCGACCGATCCTAGCACCGAAGGTACGATACCTCCGCGATCTGCACAAGTTCGGCTCGGTGACGTCCCACGAACTCTAGATCCAGCTGAGGCCGAGAGAGTTTCGCCAGCACGACGGTGTGGTGACGGTGATGATGAAGTTACCGGCGCAGGGCTTCACCTAAGCACTACGACGATATGACCGAGGTGGAAATCTGTGGAGGGGGGCACCGCACACGGCTAAACAATCAACTTGTGTGTTCTAGGGTGCCCCCTTGCCCCCGTATATAAAGGAGCAAGGGGGAGGCCGGCCGACCCTCCTTGGCGCTCCCCCAAGAGGGAATCCTACTAGGACTCCAAGTCCTAGTAGGTTTCCACCTAAAGGGAGAGAGGGGGAAGGAAGGAGAGGGAGAGGGGGAAGGAAAGGGGGGCGCCGCCCCCCTTCCTTGTCCTATTCATACTCAAGGGGGAGGGGGCGTGCGGCCTGCCCTAGCCGCCCCTCTATCTCTCCACTAAGTCCCATCGAGGCCCATTAGTTCCCCCGGGGGTTCCGATAACCCCCCGGCACTCTGGTTTTGTCCGAAACTTCTCCGGAACACTTCTGCTGTCCGAACATAGTCGTCCAATATATCAATCTTTATGTCTCGACCATTTCGAGACTCCTCGTCATGTCCGTGATCACATCCCAGACTCCGAACAACATTCGATACATCATATCACATAAACTCATAATACCAATCGTCATCGAACGTTAAGCGTGCGCACCCTACGGGTTCGAGAACTATGTAGACATGACCGAGACACGTCTCCGGTCAATAAACAATAGCGGAACCTGGATGCTCATATTGGTTCCTACATATTCTACGAAGATCTTTTTCGGTCAAACCGCATAACAACATACGTTGTTCCCTTTGTCATTGGTATGTTACTTGTCCGAGATTCGATCGTCGGTATCATCATACCTAGTTCAATATCGTTACCGGCAAGTCTCTTTACTCATTCTGTAATACTTCATCCCGCAACTAACTCATTAGTCACAAGGCTTGCAAGGCTTATAGTGATGAGTATTACCGAGAGGGCCCAGAGATACCTCTCCGAAACACAGAGTGACAAATCCTAATCTCGATCTATGCCAACCCAACAAACACCTTCGGAGACACCTGTAGAGCTGAAGGAAATATGCCCTAGAGGCAATAATAAAGTCATTATTTATTTCCTTAATTCATGATAAATGTTTATTATTCATGCTAGAATTGCATTAACCAGAAACTCAGTGCATGTGTGAATACATAGACAAAGAGAGTGTCACTAGTATGCCTCTACTTGACTAGCTCATTGAATCAAAGATGGTTATGTTTCCTAGCCATGGACATGAGTTATCATTTGATTAACGGGATCACATCATTAGAGAATGATGTGATTGACTTGACCCATTCCGTTAGCTTAGCATTTGATCATTTAGTACATTGCTATTGCTTTCTTCATGACTTATACATGTTCCTATGACTATGAGATTATGCAACTCCTGAATACCGGAGGAACACTTTGTGTGCTACCAAATGTCACAACATAACTGGGTGATTATAAAGGTGCTCTACAGGTGTCTCTGATGGTACTTGTTGAGTTGGCGTAGATCGAGATTAGGATTTGTCACTCCGATTGTCGGAGAGGTATCTCTGGGCCCTCTCGGTAATGCACATCACTATAAGCCTTGCAAGCAATGTGACTAATGAGTTAGTTGCAGGATGATGCATTACGGAACGAGTAAAGAGACTTGCCGGTAATGAGATTGAACTAGATATTGAGATACCGAAGATCGAATCTCGGGCAAGTAACATACCGGTGACAAAGGGAACAACGTATGTTGTTATGCGGTTTGACCGATAAAGATCTTCGTAGAATATGTAGGAGCCAATATGAGCAACCAGGTTCCGCTATTGGTTATTGGCCGGAGACGTGTATCGGTCATGTCTACATAGTTCTCGAACCCGTAGGGTCCGCACGCTTAACGTTCGGTGACAGTCGATATTATGAGTTTATGTGTTTTGATGTACCGAAGGTAGTTCGGAGTTCCGGATGAGATCGGGGACATGACGAGGAGTCTCGAAATGGTCGAGCCGTAAAGATCGATATATTGGAAGGCTATATTCGAACATCAGAAAGGTTCTGAGTGATTTGAGTATTTTTTGGAGTACCGGAGAGTTACGGGAATTCGCCGGGAGAAGTATTGGGCCTTATTGGGTCATACGGGAATAGAGGAGGCAGGCCAAAGGGAACGAGGCGTGCGCCCCCCCCCATGGGTCCGAATTGGACTAGGGGAAAGGGGGCGCCCCCCCTTGCCCTTTCCTACTCCCTCTCTCTTTCCCTCTTTCTTCTTTCCTACTCCGGAAAGGAAAAGGGGAATCCTACTAGGACTGGGGAGTCCTAGTAGGACTCCCCACACTTGGCGCGCCCCCTCTAGGGCCGGCCTCCTCCTCCTCCCTTCTTTATATACGTGGGCAGGGGACACCCCAAAGGCACAACAGATACACAAGTTGATCATTGATCTTTTAGCCGTGTGCGGTGCCCCCCTCCACCATAATCCACCTCGGTCATATTGTTGCGGTGCTTAGGCGAAGCCTTGCGTATGAAATTATTGAAACTAATATTATTGATGATAGTGATGATGAAGGTTCTCCCCCTAAATATGAATTGCCTGTTGTTCCTGAGGGTTATGTTATGGATGAAGAAACTGCTAGAGATTTTCTTACTTGCAATGATAGATCTGATCTTAAGAAGTTATTAGCTAAACTGAAACATAAATACCTGAATGCTAGAATAAAATATGACCCTGCTTTTGCTACTTCACCTATCTTTGTTACTGATAAGGATTATGAATTCTCTGTCGATCCTGATATATTTACTTTGGTTGAATCTGATCCTTTTTATGGCTCTGAATCTAAAACTGTTGTGGCACATCTTACTAAATTGAATGTTATAGCCACCCTGTTCACTAATGATGAGAAATCTCGCTACTATTATATCCTTAAGATATTTCCATTCTCATTAAAGGGTGATGCTAAAACTTGGTTTAATTCTCTTGATCCTGGTTGTGTGCGTAGTCCCCAGGATATGATTTATTACTTCTCTGCTAAATATTTCCTTGCTCATAAGAAACAAGCTGCCTTGAGGGAAATATATAAGTTTGTGAAAATTGAAGAAGAGAGTCTCCCACAAGCTTGGGGGAGGCTTCTCCGATTACTTAATGCTTTGCCTGATCATCCTTTTAAGAAAAATGAAATACTTGATATCTTTTATAATGGACTAACCGATGCTTCCAAGGACCACTTGGATAGTTGTGTTGGTTGTGTTTTCAGGAGAAGAACAGTCGATCAAGCTGAATTGCTATTGAATATGTTGACTAATGAAAATAATTTGACTCTTCCTGAGCCAACTCCTGAGCCAACTCCTAAACCAACTCCGAAGAAGAGGGGTGTTCTATTTCTCAGTCCTAAAAATATGCAAGAGGCAAAGAAATCTATGAAGGAAAAAGGTATTAAAGCTGAAGATGTTAAGAATTTACCTCCTGTTGAAGAAATACATGGCCTTAATTTACCACCTATTGAAGAAACACATGGTCTTGATAACCCGACACAGGTAGTAAAGGTAAATTCTCTCTATAGATATGATAAAGTTGAAATCCCGTCTACTAAGTTTGCTAGTCAATGTTTGGATGAATTTGATGACTTTATGGCTAGACACGAAAACTTCAATGCTTATGTTGGTAGAGAATTAAAGAGTAATGCTTACATGATTGGACGCTTGAGTGATTATATGGCTAGAGTTAAAGGTGAACTTAAGCTCATTACCAAATATGCTTCTATGGTTACCATTCAAGCAAAACAAGTACTTAAAGCTCAAAGTGATTTGCTCGATGAATTAAATAATAAACATGATTTTGTTGTTAGAGTGGCTACTAGAAATGGTAAAATGACTCAGGAACCTTTGTATCCTGAAGGCCACCCTAAGAGAATTGAGCAAGATTCTTAGAGAAATAATGTAGATGCACCTAGTCCTTTTAAAAAAGAAGAAAAAGAAAAATGATAGGACTTTGCATGCTTCTAGTGAACCTGTTATAGACACACCTGAGAATCCCAATGATATTTCTATTTCTGATGCTGAAACACAATCTGGTGATGAACATGAACCTAGTGATAATGTTAATGATAATGTTCATGTTGATGCTCAACCTAGCAATAATAATGATGTAGAGATTGAACCTGCTGTTATTCTTGATAACCCACAATCAAAGAATCAACGTTATGATAAGAGAGACTTTGTTGCTAGGAAGCAGGGTAAAGAAAGAGAACCATGGGTTCAGAAACCCATGCCTTTTCCTCCTAAGCCATCCAAGAAAAAGGATGATGAGGATTTTGAGCGCTTTGCTGAAATGGTTAGACCTATCTTCTTACATATGCGCTTAACTGATATGCTTAAAGTGAATCCTTATGCTAAGTATATGAAAGATATTATTACAAATAAAAGAAAGATACCGGAAGCTGAAATTTCCACCATGCTTGCTATTTATACTTTTAAGGGTGGAATACCAAAGAAACTTGGAGATCCAGGAGTACCAACTGTACCATGCTCCATTAAAAGAAACTATGTTAAAACTGCTTTATGTGATCTTGGAGCCGGTGTTAGTGTTATGCCTCTCTCTTTATATCGTAGACTTGAATTGAATAAGTTGACACCTACTGAAATATCTTTGCAAATGGCTGATAAATCAACTGCTATACCTGTCGGTATTTGTGAGGATGTGCCTGTTGTGGTTGCAAATGTCACTATCTTAACGGACTTTGTTATTCTTGATATTCCCGAGGACGATAGTATGTCGATTATCCTTGGTAGACCCTTTTTGAATACTGTAGGGGCTGTTATTGATTGCGACAAAGGCAATGTCACTTTTCATGTTAATGGGAATGAGCATACGGTACACTTTCCAAGGAAACAACCTCAAGTTCATAGCATCAACTCTATTGGAAAAATTCCAGCTATCATTATTGGAGGTTTTGAGTTTCCTCTTCCTCAAAGCTCCATTCACAAAACTGCTTTGGGAGATTGTTCCTTGGTATGTGACTCCTCCAATGGTCCAATTAGTTTTTGTTCTAGTGCTTTATTCATTGCAAATTTTTGCTGCCTAGGTGACCCTGTTCTTGAGCTTGCATGTCAAATTTATATGGTCCCAAGTAATTCTAATGGATGATATAGGCTCTAGGTGTTGTGGAACGTAGCAGAAATTCAAAATTTTCCTACGTGTCACCAAGATCTATCTATGGAGAAACCAGCAACGAGGGGAAGGAGAGTGCATCTACATACCCTTGTAGATCGCTAAGCGGAAGCGTTCAAGAGAACGAGGTTGAAGGAGTCGTACTCGTCGTGATCCAAATCACCGGAGATCCTAGTGCCGAACGGACGGCACCTCCGCGTTCAACACACGTACAGCCCGGTGACGTCTCCCATGCCTTGATCCAGCAAGGTGAGAGGGAGAGGTTGAGGAAGACTCCATCCAGCAGTAGCACAACGGCGTGGTGGTGATGGAGGAGCGTGGTAGTCCAGCAGGGCTTCGCCAAGCACTGCGAGATATGAGGAGAAAGAGAGGTAGGGCTGCACCAACAGGAGAAGAAACTCATGTGTTGGCAGCCCTCAAGACCTCAACTATATATAGGGGAGAGGGAGGGGGGTGCGCCCCCTCTAGGGTTTCCACCCCAAGGGGTGCGGCTGCCCCCAATCCCATCTAGGGTGCGGCCAAAGGGGGGAGAGGGGAAACTTGCCCCCCAAGTTAGGTGGGTTTGCTCCCTCCCCCAAACCCTAGGCGCCTTGGGCCCTTGTGGGGGGCGCACCAGCCCACCTGGGGCTGGTCCTCTCCCACACTTGGCCCATGCAGCCCTCCGGGGCTGGTGGCCCCACTTGGTGGACCCCCGGGACCCTCCCGGTGGTCCCGGTACGTTACCGATAAAACCCGAAACTTTTCCGGTGACCAAAAGAGGACTTCCCATATATAAATCTTTACCTCCGGACCATTCCGGAACTCCTCGTGATGTCCGGGATCTCATCTGGGACTCCGAACAACATTAGGTAACCACATACAAACTTCCTTTATAACCCTAGCGTCATCGAACCTTAAGTGTGTAGACCCTACGGGTTCGGGAGACATGTAGACATGACCGAGACATTCTCCAGTCAATAACCAACAGCGGGATCTGGATACCCATGTTGGCTCCCACATGTTCCACGATGATCTCATCGGATGAACCATGATGTCAAGGACTCAATCAATCCCGTATACAATTCCCTTTGTCTAGCGGTATTGTACTTGCCCGAGATTCGATCGTCGGTATGCCGATACCTTGTTCAATCTCGTTACCGGCAAGTCTCTTTACTCATTCCATAACACATCATCCCATGATCAACCCCTTGGTCACATTGTGCACATTATGATGATGTCCTACCGAGTGGGCCCAGAGATACCTCTCCGTCACACGGACTGACAAATCCCAGTCTCGATTCGTGCCAACCCAACAGACACTTTCGGAGATACCTGTAGTGCACCTTTATAGCCACCCAGTTACGTTGTGACGTTTGGTACACCCAAAGCATTCTACGGTATCCGGGAGTTACACAATCTCATGGTCTAAGGAAATGATACTTGACATTAGAAAAGCTTTAGCATACGAACTACGATCTTTGTGCCAGGCTTAGGATTGGGTCTTGTCCATCACATCATTCTCCTAATGATGTGATCCCGTTATCAATGACATCCAATGTCCATGGTCAGGAAACCGTAACCATCTATTGATCAACGAGCTAGTCAACTAGAGGCTTACTAGGGACATGGTGTTGTCTATGTATCCACACATGTATCTGAGTTTCCTATCAATACAATTATAGTATGGATAATAAACGATTATCGTGAACAATGAAATATAATAATAACTTATTTATTATTGCCTCTAGGGCATATTTCCAACACTAGGCACTTGTGGGAGTAGTTGCTATCAATTTTGTTGAGTTTGATTCACTTTTATTTTGAGTTACTAAAAATTTCAGAAATTTTTCAAAGGAAGAAGTATGTCCAAGAAAATGTACCAAGGTGGTTCTTCAAGAAAGAAAGGACCCAAGCTCGCAATGCGTGAACCGGACGATGAACCACCAAGGGAAGCTGACGTGCGTCCTTGTGAATGGCCGTCAAAAGAGTTTATGGTTAATGCAGGCATCAAGGATGAATTTGATGCATATGTGCGTAATGCCGATCTTGAGGACTTCATGCAAGATAAGTGTCCTCGGTACTACTATTTGACTGATTCATTTGTGAGAAGGTTTAAATTTACATCTTCGCATAATTCTCTAAGTGTCCTGTTTGATATTTATGATAAATCATATACCATGGACCTAGAAGATTCCACTACTGCTTGCAAACTTCCACAGTGGGGCAATGTTAATGAACCCCATAAATCTGAATATAAAAACTTTCTTGTTAGTATCACTGTGGGAGAATCTAGAGAAATAACACACACTACCATAGGGAACATTCATTTTCCTGCTATACATTATTTGCTCTCTTCATTGGTAGATGCATTAACGGTAAGGATGAAGCATGTCACATGTGTGTTCCTGATCTTTGTGTTCTCAAGAGTGCTGTATTAGGTGATAAACAATACAACTTGGGGGTAATTCTTGCACTTAGGCTGCATAATAATGGTTTAGTTGGAGATTTGTTTGGAGGGATTTATGCGACCCGTGTGGCTAATTATCTTGGTATACCTGTACATGAAGATGATAGGGAATTGCCTCCCGCTTATTTAGATTATAATGCTATGGCCAGTCACCATTTTCTTGAGAGGAATGAATAATTCCTCCAGTATCGACTAATCTTTAACAGACGTTGCACTGTCCATATTACTCTCCTTGCTCCTGCCCTTTTTGATTATCAGGCAAAAAGAAGATATGTTATAACCAGGGAGGAGGCAACCGAGTACGAGAGGAGGATGGAGGCAGTTCACCGCCATGCTGCTGCTCAGGAGGCAATGGCTGCTGCATCTTAGTACGACCCCAGTTACAACTTCGGATATCAGTCAGGCTATCCATGGGCATAGATCAACTTAGGCCAAAAGCCTAATCTTGGGGGAGTACGTATTTCTCACCGACATTACATTCATGTTCACACACTCATTCTAGTTGTCGGTGCTCATACTTTGTCATTGTACTATCCATGCTAGTTTAATTTCTTTTTCTAGCTTTCTTCTTGTGTGTTTGATAAACCTTAAGAAAAACAAAAGAAATTGGTTAGCTTACTTTCCATGCTTGTAGTAATAATTAAAAGAAAACCCAAAAAGATTTCTCGTTCTTCTTTTGCTTGTTGGGAGCTTTCCCGTGTAAATAGTTTTATTTCTTTTCTTTCCTTTGGGGGTCGAGAGGAGAAGACCATAATGAAAATGTTTAGTGGCTCTCATATGCATGATCGTTGATTTAACCAAGAGCCCATATTACCTTGTATTCTCCCTTGAATTGAATGCTTGCAGATTCCAGCTTAGTCCAGTGCACATGCACTATCATTATTAACCACACCATTTGGTCGTGCAAGTGAAAGGCAATAATGACGATATATGATGGACTGATTGAGATGAGAGAAGCTGGTATGAACTCGACCTATCTTGTTTTTGTAAATATGATTATTTCATCGTTCCTGATTCAGTCTATTATGAATAAACATGTTTGCAATGACAATTAGAGATTGTAGTTGCTTATGCCATGCTTAATTAGCTAGGAGCTTATAATGGTTTACCTTGCGTGCCAATATGCTATTAAAATGGTTGTGATGTGGTATGATAGGGTCCTTGCGTGCCAATATGCTATCAAATGATCCTATTTCCAAAATTTGAGAAAACTCAAATATGAAATATCGAAATCCCCAACTCTCTCCGTGGGTCCTTGAGTTACGTAGAATTTCTAGGATCGAACCAAAATGCAATAAATATGATATGAAATAATGATCTATTGTATAACATTCCAAATTGGAAATTTGGGATGTTACAATCCTCCTTTGAATGATTCCAGTGACTGACTTGGCACATGTTCACGCATGTCGTCGAAACAGAATCAACATAGCCTTCACAATATTTATGTTCATGGTGGATTATATCCTACTCATGCTTGCACTCAGTGTTGATTAATTTTAATGCATGTTCACGATTGTTGTCGCTCTCTAAGTTGGTCGCTTCCTAGTCTCTTGCTAGCCTTCACCTGTACTAAGCGAGAATACTGCTTGTGCATCCAAACTCCATAAACCCCAAAGTTATTCCATATGAGTCCACCATACCTTCCTATATGAGGTATTTACCTGCCGTTCCAAGTAAATTTGTATGTGCCAAACTCCAAACTTTCAAATGAAATTCTGTTTTGTATGCTCGAGCAGCTCATGTATCAACTAGGGCTGTTTGTATGTTCCATGTTAGGCGGGTTATTCTCAAGAGGAGTGGACTCCGCTCTTCATTCACGAGAAAATGACTGGTCACCGGGATGCCCAGTCCCATGCTCAAATCAAATCAAAATAATTAAAAAAACTCCCCCAAGATTGTTGCTAGTTGGAGGCACCTGTTGTTTCGGGTAAGCCATGGATTGATTCTTGTTGGTGGTGGGGGAGTATAAACTTTACCATTCTATTTGGGAACCGCCTATAATGTGTCTAGCATGGAAGATATCGAGATCTCATAGTTGTTATGTTTCAGTGAAAGTATACCACTCAAAATGTTATTCATCTCTATTTCAAAATCGAGCTCTGGCACCTCTACAAATCCCTGCTTCCCTCTGAGAAGGGCCTATCTATTTACTTTTTATGTTGAGTTATCACCCTCTTATTAAAAAGCACCCACTGGAGAGCACCGCTGTCATTTGCATGCATTATTATTAGTTTATATTGGGTATGACTATGACTGGATCTCTTTTACCATGAATTACAATGTTTAGTCAGTCCTTAATCTTTAAAGGTGCTCTAAATTTATGTTTTGTGGTCTCAGAAAGGGCTAGCGAGATACCATCTTGTTATATCATATTATGATTGTTTTGAGAAAGTGTTGTCATCCGAGTTTTATTATTATTGCTCGCTAGTTTATTATGCCATTGATATGAGTAAACATGAGACCTAAGTGTTATTATGAATATGGTTAGTTCATAATCTTTGCTGAAAACTTAAATGCTGGCTTTACATATTTGCAACAACAAGAGCAAACAGAGTTTGTAAAAGTTTTTCTTTATCACTTTCAGTTTATCAATTGAATTGCTTGAGGACAAGCAAAAGTTTAAGCTTGGGGGAGTTGATACTTCTCCGTCGTATCTAGTTTTCCAAACACTTTTGCCCTTGTTTTGGACTCTAACTTGCATGCTTTGAATGGAACTAACCCGGACTGATGCTGTTTTCAGCAGAACTGCCATGGTGTTATTTTTGTGCAGAAATAAAAGTTCTCGGAATGACCTGAAAATCCACGGAGCAACTTTTCAGAATTAATAAAAAATACTGGCGAAAGAATTAGCGTCAGGGGGCCCACACCCTGTCCACGAGGGTGGGGGCGCACCCCCTCCCCTAGGGCACGCCCCCTGCCTCGTGGGCCCCCTGGACGTCCACAACCTCAACTCCAAGTCCATATATTGGCTTTCATGGAGAAAAAAAATCAGAGAGAAAGTTTCATCGCGTTTTACAATACGGAGCCACCGCCAAACCCTAATCTCTCTCGGGAGGGCTGATCTGGAGTCCGTTCGGGGCTCCGGAGAGGGGGATTCGTCGTCGTCGTCATCATCAACCATCCTCCATCACCAATTTCATGATACTCACCGCCGTGCGTGAGTAATTCCATCATAGGCTTGCTGGACGGTGATGGGTTGGATGAGATTTACCATGTAATCAAGTTAGTTTTGTTAGGGTTTGATCCCTAGTATCCACTATGTTCTGAGATTGATGTTGCTATGACTTTGCTATGCTTAATGCTTGTCACTAGGGCCCGAGTGCCATGATTTCAGATCTGAACCTGTTATTTTTTCATGAATATATGTGAGTTCTTGATCCGATCTTGTAAGTCTATAGTCACCTATTATGTGTTATGATCCGACAACCCCGAAGTGACAATAATCGGGATACTTCTCGGTGATGACCGTACTTTGAGGAGTTTATGTATTCACTATGTGTTAATGCTTTGGTCTAGTACTCTATTAAAAGGAGGCCTTAATATCCCTTAGTTTCCACTAGGACCCAGCTGCCAGGGGAGGGTAGGACAAAAGATGTCATGCAAGTTCTTTTCCATAAGCACGTATGACTATATTTGGAATACATGCCTACATTACATTGATGAATTGGAGCCAGTTCTGTGTCACCCTATGTTATAACCATTACATGAGGAATCGCATCCGACATAATTATCCATCACTGATCCAATGCCTACGAGCTTTTCACATATTGTGCTTTGCTTATTTACTTTACCGTTGCTACTGTTACAATCACTATAAAACTGCTACTGTTACTTTTGTTACTGTTATCGTTACTTCCATACTACTTTGCTACTAAATACTTTGCTGCAGATACTAAGTTATCTAGGTGTGGTTGAATTGACAACTCAACTGCTAATACTTGAGAATATTCTTTGGCTCCCCTTGTGTCAAATCAATAAATTTGGGTTGAATACTCTACCCTCAAAAACTGTTGCGATCCCCTATACTTGTGGGTTATCAGTATGACACCTAGATCAGATATGAACTCCTTCATCCAAACTCCTTCATTTGCTGCTACCGAAGCAGCAATGTACTCTACTTCACACGTAGATCCCACCACGACGCTTTGCTTGGAACTGCACCAACTGATAGCTCCTCCATTCAATAAAAATACGTATCCGGTTTGCGACTTAAAGTCATCCAGATCAGTGTCAAAGCTTGCATCAACGTAACCATTTACAACGAGCTCTTTTTCACCTCCATAAACGAGAAATATATCCTTAGTCCTTTTTAGGTATTTCAGGATGTTCTTGACCGCTGTCTAGTGCTCCACTCCGGGATTACTTTGGCACCTCCCTGCTATGCTTATAGCAAGGCACACATCAGGTCTGGTACACATCATTGCATACATGATAGAACCTATGGCTGAAGCATAGGGAATGACTTTCATTTTCTCTCTATCTTCTGCAGTGGTCGGGCATTGAGTCTGACTCAACTTCACACCTTGTAACACAGGCAAGAACCCTTTCTTTGACTGATCCATTTTGAACTTCTTCAAAACTTTATCAAGGTATGTGCTTTGTGAAAGTCCAATTAAGCGTCTTGATCTATCTCTATAGATCTTGATGCCCAATATGTAAGAAGCTTCACCAAGGTCTTTCATGGAAAAACTCTTATTTAGGTATCCCTTTATGCTATGTAGAAATTCTATATCATTTCCAATCAACAATATGTCATCGACATATAATATCAGAAATGCTACAGAGCTCCCACTCACTTTCTTATAAATATAGGCTTCTCCAAAATTCTGTATAAAACCATATGCTTTGATCACACTATCAAAGCGTTTATTGCAACTCCGAGAGGCTTGCACCAGTCCATAAATGGATCGCTGGAGCTTGCACACTTTGTTAGCACCCTTTGGATCGACAAAACCTTCTGGTTGCATCATATACAACTCTTCTTCCAGAAATCCGTTCAGGAATGCAAGTTGGACATCCATTTGCCAAATTTCATAATCATAAAATGCAGCAATTTCTAACATGATTCGAACGGACTTAAGCATCACTATGGGTGAGAAAGTCTCATCATAGTCAACTCCTTGAACTTGTCGAAAACCTTTCGAAACAAGTCGAGCTTTGTAAACAGTAACATTACCGTCTGCGTCGGTCTTCTTCTTAAAGATCCATTTATTTTCTATGGCTTGCCGATCACCGGGCAAGTCCACCAAAGTCCACACTTTGTTCTCATACATGGATTCCATCTCAGATTTCATGGCTTCAAGCCATTTCGCAGAATCTGGGCTCATCATCGCTTCCTCATAGTTCGTAGGTTCATCATGGTCTAGTAACATGACTTACAGAATAGGATTACCGTACCACTCTCGTGCGGATCTTACTTTGGAAGACCTACGAGGTTCGGTAGTAACTTGATCTGGAGCTTCATGATCATCATCATCAGTTTCCTCACTAATTGGTGTAGGAATCACGGGAACTGATTTCTGTGATGAACTACTTTCCAATAAGGGAGAAGGTACAACTACCTCATAAAGTTCTACTTTCCTCCCACTCACTTCTTTCGAGAGAAACTCCTTCTCTAGAAAGGATCCATTCTTAGCAACAAAGATTTTGCCTTCGGATCTGTGATAGAAGGTGTACCCAACAGTTTCCTTTGGGTATCCTATGAAGACGCACTTCTCCGATATGGGTTTGATCTTATCAGGTTGAAGCTTTTTCACATAATCATCGCAGCCCCAAACTTTAAGAAACGACAACTTTGGTTTCTTGCCAAACCACAGTTCATAAGGCGTCGTCTCAACGGATTTTGATGGTGCCCTATTTAAAGTGAATGCAGCCATCTCTAAAGAATAACCCCAAAATGATAGTGGTAAATCAAATAGAGACATCATAGATCGCACCATATCCAATAAAGTACGGTTACGATGTTCGGACACACCATTTCGCTGTGGTGTTCCAGGTGGCATTAATTGTGAAACTATGCCATGTTGTTTCAAATGAAGACCAAACTCGTAACTCAAATATTCTCCTCCATGATCAGATCGTAGAACTTTATTTTCTTGTTATGATGATTTTCCACTTCACTATGAAATTCTTTGAACTTTTCAAATCTTTCAGATTTATGCTTCATTAAGTAGATATAACCATATCTTCTCGAATCATCTATGAAGGTAAGAAAATAACGATACCCACCATGAGCCTCAACACTCACTGGACCACATACATCGGTATGTATTATTTCCAACAAGTTAGTAGCTCGTTCCATTGTTCCGGAGAACGGAGTTTTAGTCATCTTGCCCATAAGGCACGGTTCGCAAGCACCAAGTGATTCATAATCAAGTGATTCCAAAAGTCCATCAGTATGGAGTTTCTTCATGCGCTTTACACCGATATGACCCAAACGGTAGTGCCACACATAAGTTGTACTATCATTATTGAACTTATATCTTTTGGCTACTATGAATATGTGTATCACTACTGTTGAGATTCAATAAAAATAGACCACTCATCAAGGGTGCATGACCATAAAAGATATTACTCATATAAATAGAACAACCATTATTCTCTGATTGAAATAAATAACCATCTCACATCAAACAAGATCCAGATATAATGTTCATGCTCAACCCTGGCACCAAATAACAATTATTCAGGTCTAAAACTAATCCCGAAGGTAGATGTAGAGGTAGCGTGCCGACCGCGATCACATCGACTTTGGAACCATTTCCCACGCGCATCGTCACCTCGTCCTTAGCCAATCTTCGCTTAATCCGTAGCCCCTATTTTGAGTTGCAAATATGAGCAACAGAACTAGTATCAAATACCTAGGCGCTACTGCGAGCATTAGTTAAGTACACATCAATAACATGTATATCAAATATACCTTTCACTTTGCCATCCTTCTTATCCGCCAAATACTTGGGGCATTTATGCTTCCAATGACCAGTCCCTTTGTAGTAGAAGCACTCAGTTTCAGGCTTAGGTCCAAACTTGGGTTTCTTCTCTTGAGCAGCAACCTTTTTGCCGTTCTTCTTGAAGTTCCCCTTCTTCCCTTTTCCCTTTGTCTTGAAACTAGTGGTCTTGTTGACCATCAACACTTGATGCTCCTTTTTGATTTCTACCTCCGCGGCCTTTAGCATCGTGAAGAGCTCGGGAATTGTCTTATCCATCCCTTGCATATTATAGTTCATCATGAAGCCTTTATAGCTTGGTGGCAGTGATTGAAGAACTCTGTCAATGACACAATCAACTGGAAGATCAACTCCCAGCTGAGTCAAGTGGTTATGGTACCCAGACATTCTGAGTATGTGTTCACTGACAGAACTATTCTCCTCCATTTTGCAGCTGTAGAACTTGTTGGAGACTTCATATCTCTCAATTCGGGCATTTGCTTGAAATATTAATGTCAACTCTTGGAACATCTCATATGCTCCATGACGTTCAAAACGTCTTCGAAGTCCCGATTCTAAGCCGTAAAGCATGGCACACTGAACTATCAAGTAGTCATCAGCTTTGCTCTACGAGACGTTCTTAACGTCATCAGTAGCATCTGCAGCAGGCCTCACACCTAGCAGTGCTTCTAGGATGTAATTCTTCTGTGCAACAATGAGGATAATCCTCAAGTTACGGACCCAGTCCGGGTAGTTGCTGCCATCATATTTCAACTTAGCTTTCTCTAGGAACACATTAAAATTCAAAGGAACGGTAGCACGGGCCATTGATCTACAACAACATAGACATGCTAAATACTATCAGGTACTAAGTTCATGACAAATTAAAGTTCAATTAATCATATTAATTAAGGACTCCCACTTAGATAGACATCCCTCTAATCATCTAAGTAATCACGTGATCCAAATCAACTAAACCATGTCCGATCATTACGTAAGATGGAGTAGTTTTCAATGGTGAACATCACTATGTTGATCATATCTACTATATGATTCACGCTCTACCTTTTGGTCTCAGTGTTCCGAGGCCATATCTGCATATGCTAGGCTCGTCAAGTTTAACCCGAGTATTCTGCGTCTGCAAAAACTGGCTTGTACCTGTTGTATGTGAACGTAGAGCTTATCACACCTGATCATCACATGGTGTCTCGGCACAACGAACTGTAGCAACGGTGCATACTCAGGGTGAACACTTGTACCTTGAAATTTAGTAAGGTATCATCTTATAATGCCGCCGCCGAACTAAGCAAAATAAGATGCATAAAATATAAACATCACATGCAATCAATATAAGTGATGTGATATGGACATCATCATCTTGTGCCTTTGATCTCCATCTCCAAAGCACCGTCATGATTACCATCGTCACCGACGTGACACCTTGATCTCCATCGTAGCATCATTGTCGTCTCGCCAACTATTGCTTCTACGACTATCGCTACCGCTTAGTGATAAAGTAAAGCAATTACATGGCGATTGCATTGCATACAATAAAGCGATAACCATATGGCTCCTGCCAGTTGCCGATAACTTTGTTACAAAACATGATCATCTCATACAACAATTTATATCACATCATGCCTTGACCATATCACATCACATCAAGCCCTACAAAAACAAGTTAGACGTCCTCTACTTTGTTGTTGCAAGTTTTACGTGGTTGCTACGGGCTTCTAGCAAGAACTGTTCTTATCTACGCATCAAAACCACAACGATCTTTCATCAAGTGTGCTGTTTTAACCTTCAACAAGGACCGGGCATAGCCACACTCGATTCAACTAAAGTTGGAGAGCAGACACTCACCAGCCACCTATGTGCGAAGCACGTCGCTAGAACCAGTCTCGTGTAAGCATACGCGTAATGTCGGTCTGAGTCGCTTCACCCAACAATACCGCCGAATCAAAGTATGACATGCTGGTAAGCAGTATGACTATTATCACCCACAACTCTTTGTGTTTTACTCGTGCATATAACATCTACGCATAGACCTGGCTCTGATACCACTGTTGGGGAATGCGGTAATTTTAAAAAAATTCCTACGATCATGCAAGATCTATCTAGGAGATGCATAGCAATGAGAGGGGAGAGTGTTGTCTATGTACCCTCGTAGACTGAAAGCGGAAGCGTTATGACAACGCGGTTGATGTAGTCGTACGTCTTCACGATCCAATCGATCCTAGCACCAAAGGTACGACACCCCCGCGATCTGCACATGTTCAGCTCGGTGACATCCCACGAACTGTAGATCCAGCTGAGGTCGAGGGAGAGTTCTGCCAGCATGATGGCGTGGTGACGGTGATGGTGAAGTTACCAGCGTAGGGCTTCGCCTAAGCACTGTGACGATATGACCGAGGTGGAAATCTATGGAGGGGGCACCGCACACGGCTAAACAATCAACTTGTGTGTTCTAGGGTGCCCCCTGCCCCTGTATATAAAGGAGCAAGGGGGAGGCCGGCCGACCCTCCTTGGCGCGCCCCAAGAGGGGAATCCTACTAGGACTCCAAGTCCTACTAGGTTTCCACCTAAAGGGAGAGAGGGGGGAGGAAGGAGAGGGAGAGGGGGAAGGAAAGGGGGGCGCCGCCCCCCCTTCCTTGTTCTATTCGGACTCAAGGGTGAGGGGGTGCGCGGCCTGCCCTGGCCGCCCTCTCTGTCTCTCCACTAAGGCCCATTGAGGCCCATTAGTTCCCCTGGGGGTTTCGATAACCCCCCGGCACTCCGATTTTGTCCGAAACTTCTACGGAACACTTTCAGTGTTCGAACATAGTCGTCCAATATATCAATCTTTATGTCTCAAGCATTTCGGGACTCCTCGTCATGTCCACGATCACATCCCGGACTCCGAACAAGCTTCGGTACATCATATCACATAAACTCATAATACCAATCGTCATCGAACGTTAAACATGCGGACCCTACAGGTTCGAGAACTATGTAGACATGGCGACACGTCTCCGGTCAATAACCAATAGCGGAACCTGGATGCTCATATTGGTTCCTACATATTCTACGAAGATTGAGGGAGTCCTGGACTAAGGGGTCCTCAGACAGCCGGACTGTATACTTGGTCCGGACTGTTGGACTATGAAGATACAAGATAGAAGACTTCGTCCTGTGTCCGGATGAGACTCTCCTTTGCATGGAAGGCAAGCTTGGCGATTCAGATATGTATATTCCTTTCATCTGTAACCGACTTTGTACAACCCTAGCCCCCCCGGTGTCTATATAAACCGTAGGGTTTAGACTTCTAGGGTTTAGCCACAACAATCATAACCTCATAGGCTAGACTTCTAGGGTTTAGCCATTACGATCTCGTGGTAGATCAACTCTTATAATACTCATATTCATCAAGATCAATCAAGCAGGAAGTAGGGTATTACCTCCATAGAGAGGGCCCGAACCTGGGTAAGCATTGTGTCCCCCGCCTCCTGTTACCAATAGCCTTAGACGCACAGTTCGGGACCCCCTACCCGAGATCCGCCGGTTTTGACACTGACATTGGTGCTTTCATTGAGAGTTCCATTGCGACATCGAAGATAGGCATGATGGCTCCATCAATCATCTACAACAATGCAATCCAGGGGGAAATTTTCCTCCCTGGTCAGATCTTCGTATTCGGCGGCTTCGCACTGCGGGCCAACTTGCTTGGCCATCTAGAGCAGATCGATAGCTACGCCCCTGGCCATCAGGTCAGATTTGGAAGCCTGAATTTTGTGGCCAATATCCACGCAGACTTGATCTTCAACGGATTTGAGCCTGATACATCTCCAATGTATCTATAATTTTTTGATTGTTCCATGCTATTATATTACCCGTTTTGGATGTTTATGGGCTTTACTTTACCCTTTTATATCATTTTTGGGACTAACCTACTAACCGGAGGCCCAACCCGAATTGTTTTTTTGCCTATTTCAGTGTTTCGAAGAAAAGGAATATCAACGGAGTCCAAACGGAATGAAACCTTCGGGAGCGATCTTTTTGGAACAAACGTAATCCAGGGGACTTGGAGTGGACGTCAAGAAACAGAGGAGGCGGCCATGAGGGTGCTGGCGCGCCCCCTACAGCTGGGCGCGCGCCCCACCCTCGTGGGCCCCTCGAGCGTCCACCGACCTACTTCTTCTTCCTATATATACCCACATACCCTGAAACCATCGAGGAGCACCACGAAAAACTATTTCCACCGCCGTAACCTTCTGTATCCGTGAGATCCCATCTTGAAGCGTTCGCCGGCGCTCCGCCGGAGGGGGAATCGACCATGGAGGGCTTCTACATCATCTCCAAGGCCCTTCCGATGAGATGTGAGTAGTTTACCACAGACCTTCGGGTCCATAGTTATTAGCTAGATGACTTCTTCTCTCTCTTTGAATCTCAATACAAAGTTGTCCTCGATCTTCTTGGAGATCTATTCGATGTAACTCTTTTTGCGGTGTGTTTGTCGAGATCCAATGAATTGTGGGTTTATGATCAAGTTTATCTATGAGAAATATTTGAATCTCCTCTGAATTCTTTTATGTGTGATTAAGTTATCTTTGCAAGTCTCTTCGAATTATCAGTTTGGTTTGGCCTACTAGATTGATCTTTCTTGCAATGGGAGAAGTGCTTAGTGAGGGAGTCCTGGATTAGGGGGTGTCCGGATGGCCGGACTATGACCTTTGGCCGGACTCCCGGACTATGAAGATACAAGATTGAAGACTTCGTCCCGTGTCCGGATAAGGACTTTCCTTGGCGTGGAAGGCAAGCTTGGCGATACGATATGAAGATCTCCTCCCATTGTAACCGACTTTGTGTAACCCTAGCCCTCTCCGGTGTCTAATATAAAATGGAGAGGTTTAGTCCGTAGGACGAAGAACAATCATACGATAGGCTAGATTCTAGGGTTTAGCCTCTCTGATCTCGTGGTAGATCAACTCTTGTAATACCCATATCATCAATATCAATCAAGCAAGAGTAGGGTTTTACCTCCACCGAGAGGGCCCGAACCTGGGTAAAAACATATTGTCCCTTGTCTCCTGTTACCATCCGCCTAGACACACAGTTCGGGACCCCCTACTCAAGATCCGTCGATTTTGATACCGACATTGGTGCTTTCATTGAGAGTTCCTGTCAGGACCCCGACTCAATGCCACATCGATCTAGCATGTAACACCTCATATCACTTTGCGGCCTCACGCACGGTATCCCCACGGGTGTCGCCTTACCTTTGCCCGGGACCGTTTGCGCCTTTTGGCACATGTATATGATAGTGTCGCTAGCATCCATATGATAAGGAGCCCGTGCTGACATGGCTAGTCGTAAACCCAAAGTGGCACAAACTTATAGGGATAGGCATCCATGACCCAGCATCGAACGTGTCGGTCATCAGCAAGTGAATCCAGGCTGTAGCACTGGGCTAGCAGGACTCCGGTAAACCGGGCTGTAGCAGGCTAACAGGACTCTGGTAGACACCGCGTGACATTTCCCCGAAGGGACAGACACATGAACGAAGAAGGACACATGCCGGCCAACCTAAGTGTTCTGGAGCAGTAGCAAGCTACCAGGGCTCAGTGGAAGCACTAGGAGACATTTCCCGGTAAGAGAGGCTACTAAGGATAAACAACTAGATAGTCAGATCCCACACATAGCAATACACATTACACGTACGCATAACATGCAAGTATGTGTTGTACAACATGGCATCACAGCATAACTCAACAACTCATATAGATAAAGGCTCAGAAGAGCCATCATAGCATTTATTACAAACAGGGGTCACATGACCCAACATTCAGAGCAATCAAGCAACAAGCGGAAGCCTTACATGTCTGAGTACAGACATCTACAAATGAAAAAGGCTGAAGAGCCTGACTATCTACAACGTCCGATCAAGATCGTAGCTGAGGTACAAGCTACTTGTCGAAGTCCATGAGAACACTAGTAAGACCGAAGTCTCCGCTGCAAAAACGTAAATAAAGCAACATGAGTACAAAGGTACTCAGCAAGACTTACATCAGATCCTATCATACATGCATTTGTATCAATAAGGTAATTTGGGGTTTAGTTGCAGCAAGCCAGCTTTGACTCAGTGGCTATCCTGTTCTACGACTACCAGAACTTCTTTGAGGTGATATGGCGCACACGAGTCCACTAATCACCACACAATACACTACTATGGATTCATCCCCGTCTCCCTACGAGAAGGCCATCCATAGCACTCACACTTGTCTTGAGCATTTTATAGTATCCACTTCAAGTTTTCTATGTACCATGTAAGCATCCAAGAAGTCCATAACCGCGGACCCGGCTATTCGAATAGATCATGTTAACCCTGCAGGGGTGTACTTCTTCACACATGCTCTCGCCACTTACCGCCATGTACACGTCATGTATCTCGGCAACCTTCAAGCGGAAGCCTAGAGAGGGTGTCGGCCACGACCTGACTAACCACACAAGACTCTAGCCCAGGTTTATCGCCTATTCGGGTTCCATCCGCAAGGAGATCCGTCCGGGGTGTCGCTCACGACCCCAAATGATGTGTGCAGGGTTCCCGAGCCCACCATCCAGGTGCCACTCGGTACACCAGGCCACGTGTGCCTAGTCTGTCCCAAGCCCACCCTGCCGGGTGCCACTTGGTAGAAAAATAGCACTACCTACAAACACCAGAAACTAGTTGCGACTCCTGGACAGAGATCAAGTTGGTTAATAAGTCGAGAGGGGCCGAGTTACCGGAACCCAATGTGTGGTAGTATCGAGTCATTGGACAACATACATAGAACTCAGTGCTTAAGGACGGTTCCAGTGAGACAACCCACCATGTACTCCTACATGGCCTCTCACCGCTACCTTTACCAAATCGTGTTCACACACTTCACTCTCAGCATCAGAACATATTGTAACACTCCAATTCATTCCCAATGAACTAGACCTGACACAACTCTAAGCAATAGCAGGCATAGCATGGTAGGAACACAACATGGCTCAATTAACTCCTACACATGCTAGTGGGTTTCAACTATTTATTGTGGCAATGACAGGTCATGCAGAGGAATGGGTTCAACTACCGCAGCACAAAGTAGCAGATGAATCGTTGTTGTCCTAATGCAATAACTGAGAGTAGGAGCGAGAGATTAGGATTTTATCAAAATGAACAAGGGGGGGTTTGCTTGCCTGGTAAATCAACAGAGGGGGGCACTGCTCCTCAGACAGGTACTCTGGAACGGTCTCCGGAGCAGGACCTATCGAGAGGGAACAGTGTCGACAATCAATACACAAGCATATGCAACAATATGATGCATGAACATGGCATGTAGATGTGATGCTGTTTGAGCTAATGCAACTAGCATTCTGTTTGAATGAAGTCCATTTGAACCCGGGGTTCAAATGCAACTCCAAATTAAGCTCTTATATATGCCAATATAGTGTTTCACTTATACGGCAGGTATAACTTGGTTTTTCATGCATGAAACTGGTACAGATGGATAGATTGCATTTTTCTGATAATTTTTCATATATAATTTATTTCAATCTGAGCTACGGTTGAATTTCTATGATTTATTGAAGTTTTGCTAATTTCTGGAATTTCCTGATTAATTTTAAATCCAGAAAATGGATAATTGCATCAGCATGACGTCATGCCTGCATCAGCAGGTCAACGGTGCTGACCAGGTCAAACCTGACGTGTGGGGTCCACACGTCAGTGTCACAGTTAGTTAACAGGGGGGTTATTTCTAATCTAACTTAGATTAGTGGCGCTGGGGCCCACTGTCAGTGTCTCAAGGTTAACTAAGTGGTGATTAGCTTAAGCTAATCACCTGGCAGGTCGGGCCCACACGTCAGGCCGGCGAGGTTAACACCGGCGACTTCTGGACGCGGCGGCGTCCGTGTTACAGGCCACGGGGGCGGCGACTAAGGGCACCGGGGCGTAGCCCGGGCTCTCGCGCAGCCAGCGGAGCATGTAGGGGGAGCTGGGATGGCCGGAGCTCGCCGGAGCGGAGCTCGGGGCGGCGGCAGAGGGGCTAGAGGGCGCTGGAAGAGCAGGGGAGAGGGGGGTTCGAGGGCGGGGCTCACAGCAGACTTGCAGGGCTGCTCATTGTGGCCGGGGACGCGCTGGAGACGACGAAGCGGCGATGGCGATCTGCGGCGGCCGGAGGCGAAGACGGTGGCGATGGTGGCGCTCCAGGGCTTCCCGCGTCACGTGGCTCGACGGGGAGGTAGCAGACGGCGGCGCGGAACTTGCAGACACAGAGAGAGAGCGAGGGGGAGGCGGTGGCTGCGGTGGTGCTTGTCGGTGGCGACGGCGTTCGATTTTGGGAGAGAACGTGGGAGAGGAGAGGAGAGGACCCGGGGGAGAGTGAGAGGGTCCGGGGGGCATGGCGACGTCCGGGGTGTTCCAGGGCGACGAGGAGGACGCCAGGCAGGCAGGGAGGGAGGAGGTGGCCGGGCGCGTGGCCGCGGCCGGCTGTGGCGCGGGCACGCAGCTGCTTGGGCGAGGGGGAGGAAGACGACAGAGGAGGAGGCGGGCTGGGCTGCTGCTGGGCTGCACAGTAGCGGGCTGCACAGGAAGGTAAGCGCTAGGTAGGTTCCCTTCTCCCTTTTATTTTTCTTTTCTAATTTTCTGACATACGTTTTGATTTAATAATAATACTAAACCAATTTATTTTCTTATGCCATTTTTTGTAGGAACTAGTGGTATTATTCCAGAGCTCCTCAATAAATGGCATAATTTTTGGACATATATAATATATATAACACATATATATCCAATGAAAATAATTATGCATTAATTCCAAATGCCCCAAAATAAATACTTATGAGCTCCTAATAATATTGGTTTGATTTTTATCTCTGTCCAATATTTTCAGAGAGCAACATGAGCATTTTCTTGGACCCTTTTGGAGCACTTTTTATTTGGGTCTTTTTCAGAGATGATTCTGAGGGTTTCACAAGTCCTCATTTCAAATTTAAATGAAATTTAAACATGATGCACAAATGACTAACTACTCTAGGTCATACCAGAACTAGGGATGTGACAGTTCCTCTGTGTCGTCACCTTTAGGCCCGATGGCTTCTTCGATCATCAACCACGACGCGGTCCGGGGTGAGACTTTTCTCCCCGGACAGATCTTCGTATTCGGCGGCTTCGCACTGCGGGCCAACTCGCTTGGCCATCTGTAGCAGACCGGAAGCTACGCCCCTGGACATCAGGTCAGGTTTGGAAGCTTAAACTACACGGCCGACATCCGCGGGGACTTGATCTCCGACGGATTTGAGCCATGGCCGAGCGTGCCGCACTGTCTCGATGGGCATGATCTAGCTCTGCCGCCGGACAGCGCTAAGAGTGCCGCTCAGGTGTCCGCTCCGACCATTAGCTCGGAGCCGACTGCGCTAGTCGGGGACGGACGGTTGGACGCCGCCCCGGGAGCCACAATATCTACGGCGATAGAGCCGAATACCAGCCTAGTCCTTTGCAAGGCCCGTGACTCCGAGGTGCCGGACTCTGTTTCGGACTCCGAATACTCCGCACCCCTTCCGATCGAACCCGATTGGGCTCCGATCATGGAGTTCACCACCGCGGACATCTTTCAGCACTCGCCCTTTGGCGATATCCTGGATTCACTAAAGTCTCTCTCTTTGTCAGGAGAGCCCTGGCCGGACTATGGTCAGCAGGGTTGGGATACAGACGACGAGGAAATCCGAAACCCACCCACCACCCACTTTGTAGCCACTGTCGACGATCTAACCGACATGCTAGACTTCAACTCGGAAGACATTGACGGTATGGACGCCGATGAAGGAGACGACCAAGAACCAGCACCTATAGGGCACTGGAAAGCCACCTCATCATACGATGTATACATGGTGGGCACACCTAAGAGAAATGATAACGGGGATCAAAAGGGCGCAACCAGGGATCGCTCCCTCGATAAACAATCAAAGCGGCGACGCAAGCGCCACGCCAAGCCCCACCCCGACAAAGACCCAACCATAGAGCAGGACGAATCAACGGAAGATGAACATGCCATCAAGCAACCGTCCCAACAGGGCGGAAAATCCGAACAACCAATCTCCGGAAAAGATAATAGTCCGGACGATCTCACGCCGGACAAATTGCTGGAACATCAGAACCTCCACCAAAGGCTCGTTGCCACTGCACATAGCCTGAAAAAGCAGAAGCGGAGGTTCAAAACAGCGGAAGATGCACTCAGAATCAGATGGGGCAAAGTACTCAATACCGCACACAAGTACGGCAACAGTCGTCACACAAAGAGCTATCCGAAACTACTACCGGAATTTGATGAAGAGGCCATAAAACCCCCACAGTCAAAAAATAAGGAAGCCACCAGGTCGGATAGACGACCCCATGATCGGCCTCAAGCGACAAAGGGCGCCGCACTCAATACGGCGCGCGATCCGCCTAAGGATTCGCATCAAAAAACTGGCCCAACTAGATCCATATACGGGACAAGAAAGCAAGCTCCAGCAAGCAATGCAACGCAAAAAATATCAGAACATTGCGGCACACCTACATACAGGGGCGCCGCACATCCCCTATGTTTTACCGATGAGGTGCTGGATCACGAATTCCCAGCGGGATTCAAGCCCGTGAACATAGAAGCATATGACGGAACAACAGACCCCGGAGTCTGGATCGAGGACTATATCCTCCACATACACATGGCCAGAGGAGATGACCTTCACGCCATAAAATACTTACCCCTTAAACTCAAAGGGCCAGCCCGGCATTGGCTTAAAAGCCCTCCCGAAAACACCATAGGAAGTTGGGAAGCGCTCGAGGACGCTTTCCGGGCAAATTTTCAAGGGACCTATGTCTGACCTCCAGATGCGGATGATCTGAGTCATATAACTCAGCAGCCTGGAGAGTCAGCCCGGAAACTCTGGAACAGATTCCTTACTAAAAAGAATCAGATAGTCGACTGTCCGGACGCCGAGACCCTAGCAGCTTTCAAACATAGCGTCCGAGACGAATGGCTCGCCAGACACCTCGGCCAAGAAAAGCCAAGAACAATGGCCACATTAACAAGCCTCATGACCTGCTTTTGCGCAGGAGAGGATAGCTGGTTGGCAAGAAGCAGCACCAGCGCCCCGAGTACATCCGAACTCAGAGATGGAAATGGGAAACCGCGCCATAACAAAGAACAGCGCCAGATCAAGGATAATAGCCCAATGAGCACGGCAGTCAATGCCGGATTCAAAAGCTCTCGGCAAAACCAGAAAAAACCGCCACCCAAAGATGACACGGACGAGCTGTCTAACCTCAACAAAATCCTGGACAAAATATGTCAAATCCACAGTACCCCCAGGAGACCTGCAAACCATACCCACAGAGATTGTTGGGTCTTCAAACAGTCCGGTAAACTCAACGCCGAACACAAGGGGCTTGACACACCTAGTGAGGATGACGACGCCCCCCACAAGCAGAACACCGGAGAACAAAAGAAGTTCCCACAAGAAGTCAAAGTAGTAAATTCACTTCAGATGACAAAAGGGAAAAACAAAACGGCGCCCACGAAGACATGCGTTAAACGGCAAGCCCCAGAGGAGCACCGCCACTGGTTGTTACAACCAATCACCTTTGATTGTCAGGATTACTCCAGAGGGGCCCGGAATGCAGGCTGGACTGCCTTGGTCTTAAATCTGGTTATTGACGGACTGCAATTTACAAGAGTCCTTATGGATGGCGGCAGTGACTTAAACCTGTTGTATCAGGACACAATCCGCAAACTAGGGGTAAACCCAGCTATAATCCGCCATGGCAACACTTCCTTTCAAGGAGTCACGCCGGGCCCAGATACCCAGAGCATGGGTTCCCTTTCGTTAGAAGTCATGTTCGGCTCACCCGACAACTTCCGAAGCGAAAAGCTAACCTTCCACATCGCCCCATTCGTGAGTCGCTATCAAGCACTACTAGGACGTGAAGCTTTCGCCCGCTTTAACGCAATACCGCATTACGCATCCCTTACACTTAAAATGCCCGGCCCACGAGGCATCATCTCATTACAGGGGAATATCAATTGACCCCCAAAGTACGGGTCATGGTGTGGCAGCCTGGACAGCCACACACTAATTCAGCCCTACTATCCCGGACACGGTTCGACGAGTCCTAACCCTGTACAAGGGACTCCGCGTATTCACGCCAGGAGACAATACGGCTCACTTCTTGCCCCAACTATATTTTGTTTATTCTAATATAGATTTCTCGCACGTTTATTTTTTATTTACTAAAGTTCCTCTTTCTCGTAGACAAACACCGTGCTACGTCCGTCCAGGATACGGCACAACGGAGACACAGGCGCAGACGTGCAGTAGGGACCCGTTTCAAGGATTCTTTTCAGGTTAAGACCTGCGTAAACCTTTTTTACTGTCTCTTGTTGACAACATCCCGTGGTTTTTGCTATAACCGAGGAGGAGGCTGGCGTCTTGGCATGTGGCCACACCAGAATTTTGCGCGTACCTGGACACCAGGGGCTTTTTTACCAAGGGCTCTGTTTCGGCCCGTCTTCATAAAGACCGAATACCTTAGGGAGTGTTCGGCGTCGCGAGTTTGGCCTTATATGCATCAGCTCCGAATCATGTCTTTGGTCAAATGTTGGGTTTGCCCGGCACCTGTGTTTTGCTGCCTTACGTTCCACTCTATCGGCTAAGACGGCACCAGGAGAACTACTGCGATTGTGCCCCGGTTCGGCCAGGCGAGCACCTCAGTAGAGAAAGCCGAAAACTGACTGTCATGATATAGCGAGAGACTGGTCAACCACTCGATGACTCTCGGAATCTTTAGGATTCCTCCGCATTAACGAAGGGCCGCTTCCCGGTCAGGCACACACGCGCCCCAAATTCGGGCGAGTGCGGTGCCCCTAGGGGCTATTAAGTAGCCCGACTGTCAAACTCCTATGGCTAAGTGAAAGTGATAAAGCATCATAGTCCGGTTGCCTGGTTCGCCACGCTATCACCTCCTTTGTAGGACCAAGACGTTGGATTAAGTGTGAAAAAGCGCCTTTTTGCGAACACCCCCGTATTATATGCGTGGGGGCTGAAGCCAACGACTGCCATCTTTCAGGTTATATACACATATACAATAAAACGGCCGCACATGAGGTATTATAATTCTTGCAAGCACAAGTATAAAAAGCTTTTATATTCTATCAAAATATTCCTTTTACAATAGCACATGCTATTCGAACACTACATCCTTCGAGCACTGCGCTTCTATTAAACGAGCGCCCGGAAGAACTTCCTCAAAGAAGTGCTTGGCAGGTACTCGGCTTTCGTCCGAATCCCAGGATGCAACAATACTGGCCTTCATATCCGCCCAGTATGTTTTGACACGGGCAAGAGCCATTTGTGCACCCTCTATGCACGCCGACCTCTTCATCGCATCAACATGCGGCACAGAACCAAGGAACTGCTGCACCAATCCAAAATAACTCTTCGGCTCTGGCTCCACCGGCCACAAACGACTCGCAACATACTTCATGGCGAGTCCGGATAACCTGTTCAGGTCCGCAAAGGCGGCCAAACGGTCGGATACCGAAAGTGGACGTTCTGGATTATGGAACTGCGACCAAAAAAGTTCTTCCAATTTATGGTCGCCTCGGCCTCGGAAGTGCTCGGTTGCGTCTGCCGCACTCGCTGCCACATCCAGATAGGTGTTTTCCGCACTCCACTGCCGGTCAAACGGAGCATACCTAGGATCCCCGAACTTCATCCGCAGCATATAGGGATTTCCAGCCGTGATATCTCCGGCCTGACGTAGCTCCTCCTTCATAGCTCTCATGGCAGAGCGAGCATCCTTGGTCTCGGCAGTGATCTTCTCAAGGTCCTCCTGCGCCGTCCTTCCTTCTTGTTCAAGAAATTTACAGCGGTCGGTAGCAGCCTTCAATTTTATGGCCATCTCGGCTATTACCTTCTTACTCTGGCAGTGAGCAGCCTGTTCGGCTTTCAGCTCTTCAGCCGCCTTAATGGCAGCCGCATCACTTTTCCTTGCTTGCTCCTTGGCTCGGGCAAGTTCCGCCCGCAGGTTCTCCACGGCAGCAGCACCATCTGCAATAAGCACATATATTGTAAGGCACGAGCATCGAACTCCTCTTATCAGATATCTATGGGGCATACCTTGTGCCTCGTCTAGCCGCTTATTTACAAGCGCGATGTCGGCATCCGCCACGTCAAGTTGCCGCTTTAGCTCAGCAGATTCATCAGTCCGGCTAGCCACCGAACACCTCGCCACCTTCATAAAAATGTGACATTTTATACCTGGGGTTTTGATCCTCTGTGCACCATCATTCTTGACGACACACAGAGTCTCAGGGGCTACTATTTATACAGGGCACATTTTATGCGGCTCTACCAAAAGGTACACCTTCTCGCGTACCTCAAAGCCTGTCACTAAACTCCTGGCGGCCTCGTACAACCCACTTTCCGCGGATGAAATCCTTCCTATCACCGTGTTCATCAACATACGGTGTTCTTCTGAGACGGACGCTCGCCCAAGCAGATCCTTCAGCCTCTCCGACCGCGCACCAGAGGGCACCGGACTAGCCCGACGACCTTTTTCAGGATCTGGACTTGGAGAAACCCACCGGGACGACACCTCGGGGTCGCCTGCCTCATAAGTGGGTGCAGCTAGGGGAGGCGTTTCGCTCTCCATCATTTCCGGACGAAGATCCCCAGAAGACGAGCTCTGCTGAGAAGGGTTGAGGTCCGAACTGCAAGGTAATATTTTGGTTATCTTCCTCAGAAATAAAACAGGGATACCACTAATTCTTGAATCCCTCTCTTTACTTACGGCTCAGAGGAAAACTGATCCCCTTGAGGGCGCAATGCGGCCTGGCCAGTCTCCGGCGCTGGATCCTCTGACAAAGATTTCTTCCCCCGTTTCGAGGCTATCCCCTCCGGGTCTTCAGAGGTACTCCTTTTCTTTCCCAGGTTGGGGGGATTCTCGATTCCTTCCTTCCTGGCAGTCTCCTTCATGGAGGCGGTAGCTCCTTGGTTCCCCTCTTCGCCCTTTGCCGAAAGCGTAATCTCCAACATCCTGGTTAACACGGGATCCGGCGCGGTCTCGGGCAGGGGGGCTGGACACCTGATAAGCTTTGCCTTCGCTATCCACTCCTGTTCAAAGGATAGCTCTGTTAAAGGGCAACTTTATAATGAAAATATGGACGGTGTGTCCAAACACGGGGCTACTTACATTAGCATCCTGGCGATTACAGCTCAGGCCTGCGTCCTCGGACAAGTCCGGACACCTTGCTTGTGGTCCGAAGAACAATTTGTACATCTCCATGGGCGTCGCGCCCATAAAGTGTCGGAGGACTCGCGGTCCCTCCAGATTAAATTCCCACAGGCGAAGAGGGCGACATTTGCAGGGCAGCGTGCGGTGAATCAGCATAGCTTGCGCCACCACAGTCAAGTTAATATCTCTTTCTAGGAGATCTCGAGTGCGGTCCTGCAGAAGGGGCACGTCTTTGGACGGTCCCCAGATAAGCCCTTCATTGACCCATGACGCTCGCCATGGTGGGGGACCCGAGCGGAAGGCAGGCGGCGCCACCCATGTGGTGCCCCTGGGGGCTGTGATGTAAAACCAGTCCCGTTGCCACAAGCCGAACTCTTCTTGGAAAGTGCCCTCGGGCCATGGAGCGCTGGCTATCTTGCTTATGATAGCTCCTTCGCACTCAACGTGCTGCCCCTCGATCATCTTCGGCTCCACCTTGAAGGTTTTGAGCCACAATCCGAAGTGAGGGGTGATATGGAGGAAGTCTTCGCACACAACAATGAATGATGAAATTTGGAGGATGGACTCCAGAGCTAGGTCGTGGAAGTCCAGCCCGTAATAGAACATCAACCCTCTCACGAAGGGATCAATCGGAAGCCTAGCCCCCGAAGGAAGTGAGATATGAACACCATGCTCTCACCGGGCTGGGGAGAAGGAATGACCTGCCCTTGAGCAGGCAGCCTATGCGAGATTTTGCCGGTTAGATACCTGGCATCTCTCAGCTTTCGCACGTCTTCTTCCGTAACGGAGGAAGGCACCCACTGGCCCTAAAGGACGGAACCGGACATCGTCGAAGGTCCGAAGCGCCTGAAACTAGAAGCTTTGAGTGTTAGAACTCAAGGCAAGGGGCGGATTCGATTGGATTGAAAGAGAAGGGAGTCGAGCCTTGGTCTCTTTATAAAGGAGTTGAATACCAAGAGCCCTCCCCATAACCGTTTGGGACTCGCTTTCAATTAGAGAGTCATACCAAAAGGCACGGTTGGGTTACCCACGCCCGTATTGATGAGAATCCCGGAATAAGGGGACACGATCTCTGCTTTGACAAGGCGTGCCAAGGAAACCGCCTCGCTAAACGCGCTGAGGTGGAACAGTAAAATGATTCGAATAAAGGCTTGACTGTGGCATGATGTCACGTTGCAGAATACGTCAGTAGATTAGATTTGTGTGGAAATTATTCTCTCTACGGTGGTATGTGGAACTTATTTTTGCAGAGCCGGACACTATCCTTATGTTCAAACATCTTCTATGAAGTATTCGGAGGAGGAACCCGCCTTGCAATGCCGAAGATAATTTGCGCGCCGGACTCATCGTCATTGAAGCCTGGTTCAGGGGCTACCGCGGGAGTCCTGGATTAGGGGGTGTCCGGATGGCCGGACTATGACCTTTGGCTGGACTCCCGGACTATTAAGATACAAGATTGAAGACTTCGTCCCGTGTCCGGATAAGGACTTTCCTTGGCGTGGAAGGCAAGCTTGGCGATACGATATGAAGATCTCCTCCCATTGTAACCGACTTTGTGTAACCCTAGCCCTCTCCGGTGTCTATATAAACCGGAGAGGTTTAGTTCATAGGACGAAGAACAATCATACGATAGGCTAGATTCTAGGGTTTAGCCTCTCTGATCTCGTGGTAGATAAACTCTTGTAATACCCATATCATCAATATCAATCAAGCAGGAGTAGGGTTTTACCTCCATCGAGAGGGCCCGAACCTGGGTAAAAACATCGTGTCCCTTGTCTCCTGTTACCATCCGCCTAGACGCATAGTTCGGGACCCCCTACCCGAGATCCGTCGGTTTTGACACCGACACTTAGCTTTGGGTTCAATCTTGAAGTGTCCTTTCCAAGTGACAGCAGGGGAAGCAAGGCACGTATTGTATTGTTGCCATCGAGGATAAAAAGATGGGGTTTATATCATATTGCATGAGTTTATCCATCTACATCATGTCATCTTTCTTAATGCGTTACTCTGTTCTTTATGAACTTAATACTCTAGATCCATGCTGGATAGTGGTCGATGTGTGGAGTAATAGTAGTAGATGCAGGCAGGAGTCGGTCTACTTGTCACAGACGTGATGCCTATATACATGATCATGCCTAGATAATCTCATAACTATGCGCTTTTCTATTAATTGCTCGACAGTAATTTGTTCACTCACCGTAATACTTATGCTATCTTGAGAGAAGCCAGTAGTGAAACCTATGGCCCCTGGGTATATATTTTATCATATAAGCTTTCTATCTACTTTTATTTGCATCTTTACTTTTCCAATCTATATCATAAAAATACCAAAAATATTTATCTTATCATATTATCTCTATCAGATCTCACTTTCGCAAGTGGCCGTGAAGGGATTGACAACCCCTTTATTGCGTTGGTTGCGAGGTTCATTTTTGTTTGTGTAGGTGCGTGGGACTTTTGAGGAGCCTCCTACAAGATTGATACCTCGGTTCTCAAAAACTAAGGGAAATACTTACGCTACTTTGATCACCCTTTCCTCTTCAAGGAAAACCAATGCAAGCTCAAGACGTAGCAAGAAGGATTTCTGGCGCCGTTGCCGGGGAGGTCTTCGCTCAAGTCAAGACATACCAAGTACCCATCACAAACTCATCTCCCTCACATTACATTATTTGCCATTTGCCTCTCATTTTCCTCTCCCCCACTTCACCTTTGCCGTTTTATTTGCCCTCTCTTTCCCAATCTCCTCTCTCTTTCGCTTGCCTTTTTGTTTTCTTGTGTGTTGGATTTTTTGTCACGATGGCGCAAGATAATACCAAATTGTGTGACTTTTCCAATACCAATAATAATGATTTCCTTAGTACTCCGATTGCTCCTCTTAATGATGTTGAGTCTTGTGAAATCAATGCTGCTTTGCTGAATCTTGTTATGAACGATCACTTCTCCGACCTTCCTAGTGAAGATGCCGCTACCCATCTAAACAACTTTGTTGATTTGTGTGAGATGCAAAAGAGATACGGATAATGATATTGTTAAATTGAAGTTATTTCCGTTTTCACTTAGAGATCATGCTAAAGTTTGGTTTTTGTCTTTGCCTAAGAATAGTATTGATTCGTGGTATAAGTGCAAAGATGCTTTTATCTCTAAGTATTTTCCTCCTGCTAAGATCATCTCTCTTAGGAACGATATTATGAATTTTAAACAACTTGATCATGAGCATGTTGCCCAATCTTGGGAAAGAATGAAATTAATGATTCACAATTGCCCTACTCATGGTTTGAATTTATGGATGATCATACAAAAATTTTATGCCGGCTTGAATTTTGCTTCTAGAAATCTTTTAGATTCGGCCGCGGGAGGCACTTTTATGGAAATAACCTTAGGAGAAACTACTAAACTCCTTGATAACATTATGGCTAATTATTCTCAATGGCACACCGAAAGATCTACTAGTAAAAAAGTGCATGCTATAGACGAAATTAATGTTTTGAGTGGAAACATGGATGAACTTATGAAATTGTTTGCTACTAAGAGTGCTCTTATTGATCCCAATGATATGCCTTTGTCTACTTTGATTGAGAATAATAATGAATCTATGGATGTGAATTTTGTTGGTAGGAATAATTTTGGTAAAAATGCTTATAGAGGGAACTTTAATCCTAGACCGTTCCCTAGTAATTCCTCTAATAATTATGGAAATTCCTACAATAATTCTTATGGTAATTATAATAAGATGCCCTCTTATTCTGAGAATAGTGTTAAAGAATTTAAGATCTCTCAAAAGAATTTTAATGCCTTGGTTGAAGAAAAAATGCTTAAAGTTGATGATTTGGCTAGGAACGTTGATAGGCTTTCGCTTGATGTTGATTCTTTGAAACTTAGATCTACTCCTCCTAAGCATGATATCAATGAGTCTCTCAAAGCCATGAGAATTTCCATTGATGAGTGCAAGGAAAGAACTGCTAGGTTGCGTGCTAAGAAAGATTGCTTTGTAAAAGCGTGTTCTTCTAGTTTTCATGAAAATAATGATGAAGATATAAAAGTTATTGATGTGTCCCCTATTAAATCTTTGTTTTGCAATATGAATCTTAATAATGATGGGACTGGAGATGAGTCAACTTTAGTTAAAAGGCGTCCCAATGATTCAGAGTTTTTAGATCTTGATGCTAAATTTGGTAAAAGTGGGATTGGAGAGGTCAAGACTTTAAATAGCATTGAACCCACTATATTGGATTTCAAGGAATTTAATTATGATAATTGTTATTTAGTAGATTGTATTTCCTTGTTGCAATCCGTGTTGAATTCCCCTCATGCTTATAGTCAAAATAAAGCTTTTACCAAACATATTGTTGATGCCTTGATGCAATATTATGAGGAAAAACTTAATTTGGAAGTTTCGATACCTAGAAAACTTTATGATGAGTGGGAACTGATGGGGAACGTAGCAGAAATTCAAAATTTTCCTACGTGTCACCAAGATCTATCTATGGAGAGACTAGCAACAAGGGGAAGGAGAGTGCATCTACATACCCTTGTAGATCGCTAAGCGGAAGCGTTCAAGTGAACGGGGTTGATGGAGTCGTACTCATCGTGATTCAGATCACCGATGATCCTAGTGCCGAACGGACGGCACCTCCGCGTTGAACACACGTACAGCTCGACGATGTCTCCCACGCCTTGATCCAGCAAGGAGAGAGGGAGAGGTTGAGGAAGACTCCATCCAGCAGCAGCACAACGGCGTGGTGGTGATGTAGGAGCGTGGCAATCCTGCAGGGCTTCGCCAAGCACCTACGGGAGAGGAGGAGGTGTCACGGGAGGGAGGGAGGCGCCAAGGGCTCAGGTATGGATGCCCTCCCTCCCCTCCACTATATATAGGGGCAGGGGAGAGGGGGGAGGCGCAGCCTTGCCCCTTCCTCCAAGGAAGGGGTGCGGCTAAGAAGGGGGGAGGAGTCCATCCTCCCCAAGGCACCTCGGAGGTGCCTTCCCCCTTTAGGACTCTCCCCTTTTTTCTATATCTTGGCGCATGGGCCTCTAGGGGCTGGTGCCCTTGGCCCATGTAGGCCAAGGCGCACCCCCTACAGCCCATGTGGCCCCCCGGGGCAGGTGGCCCCACCCGGTGGGCCCCCGGGACCCTTCCGGTGGTCCCGGTACAATACCGATGACCCCGAAACTTGTCCCGATGGCCGAAACAGGACTTCCTATATATAAATCTTTACCTCCGGACCATTCCGGAACTCCTCGTGACGTCCGGGATCTCATCCGGGACTCCGAACAACATTCGGTAACCACATACAAGCTTCCTTTATAACCCTAGCGTCATCGAACCTTAAGTGTGTAGACCCTACGGGTTCGGGAGACATGTAGACATGACCGAGACGTTCTCCGGTCAATAACCAACAGTGGGATCTGGATACCCATGATGGCTCCCACATGTTCCACGATGATCTCATCGGATGAACCACGATGTCAAGGACTTAATCAATCCCGTATTCAATTCCCTTTGTCTATCGGTATGTTACTTGCCCGAGATTCGATCGTCGGTATCCAATACCTTGTTCAATCTCGTTACCGGCAAGTCACTTTACTCGTTCCATAACACATCATCCCGTGATCAACTCCTTGGTCACATTGCGCATATGATGATGTCCTACCGAGTGGGCCCAGAGATACCTCTTCGTTTACACGGAGTGACAAATCCCAGTCTCGATCCGCATAAAACAATAGATACTTTCGGAGATACCTGTAGTGCACCTTTATAGTCACCCAGTTACGTTGTGACGTTTGATACACCCAAAGCACTCCTACGGTATCCAGGAGTTACACGATCTCATGGTCAAAGGAAGAGATACTTGACATTGGCAAAGCTCTAGCAAATGAACTACTCGATCTTTTGTGCTAGTCTTAGGATTGGGTCTTGTCCATCACATCATTCTCCTAATGATGTGATCCCGTTATCAACGACATCCAATGTCCATGGTTAGGAAACCGTAACCATCTATTGATTAACGAGCTAGTCAACTAGAGGCTTACTAGGGACATGGTGTTGTCTATGTATCCACACATGTATCTGAGTTTCCTATCAATACAATTCTAGCATGGATAATAAACGATTATCATGAACAAGGAAATATAATAATAATCAATTTATTATTGCCTCTAGGGCATATTTCCAACAGTCTCCCACTTGCACTAGAGTCAATAATCTAGTTCACATCGATATGTGATTAACACTCAAGGTCACATCCCCATGTGACTAACACCCAAAGAGTTTACTAGAGTCAATAATCTAGTTCACATTTACCATGTGATTAACACTCGATGAGTTCTGGGTTTGATCATGTTATGCTTGTGAGAGAGGTTATAGTCAACGGGTCTGAGCCTTTCAGATCCGTGTGTGCTTTACAAATCTCTATGTCATCTCCTATATGCAGCTACCACGTTCTATTTGGAGCTATTCCAAATAACTGTTCTACTTGGAGCTATTCTAAATTGTTGCTCCATTATACGTATCCGGTATCTCTACTCAGAGCTATCCGGATAGGTGTTAAGCTTGCATCGACGTAACCCTTTACGACGAACTCTTTTACCACCTCCATAATTGAGAAAATTCCTTAGTCCACTAGTTACTAAGGATAACTTTGACCGCTGTCCTGTGATCCATTCTTGGATCACTCTTGTACCCCTTGACTGACTCATGGTAAAGCACACTTCAGGTGCGGTACACAGCATAGCATACTGTAGAGCCTATGTCTTAAGCATAGGGGACGACCTTCGTTCCTTTCTCTCTATTCTGCCATGGTCGAGCTTTAAGTCTTAACTTCATACCTTACAACTCAGGCAAGAACTCCTTCTTTGACTGATCCATCTTGAACACCTTCAAGATCACGTCAAGGCATGTGCTCATTTGAAAGTACTATTAAGCGTTTTGATCTATCCTTATAGATCTTGATGCTCAATGTTCAAGTAGCTTAATCCAGGTTTTCCATTGAAAAACACTTTCCAAATAACCCTATATGCTTTCCAGAAATTCTACGTCATTTCTGATTAACAACATGTCAACAACATATATTCATCAGAAATTCTATAGTGCTCCCACTCACTTCTTTGGAAATACAAGTTTCTCATAAACTTTGTATACACCCAAAATCTTTGATCATCATCAAAGCATACATTCCAACTCCGAGATGCTCACTCCAGTCCTCAGAAGGATTGCTGGAGCTTTGCATACTTATTAGCATATTTCAGGATAGACAAAACCTTCCGGTTGTATCACATACAACCTTTCCTCAAGAATCGTCGAGGAAACAATGTTTTGACATCCTATCTGCAAGATTTCATAAATAATGCAGTAATCGCTAATATAATTCCAACAGACTCTTAGCATCGCTACGAGTGAGAAAGTCTCATCGTAGTCAACTCCTTGAACTTGTCAGAAAACATCTTAACGACAAGTCGATCTTTCTCAATGGTGACACTTACCATCATTGTCTGTCTTCCTTTCAAAATCCATATGTACCTAACAGCCTTACGACCATCAAGTAGTTCTTCCAAAGTCTACACTTTGTTTTCATACATGGATCCTCTCTCGGGTTTTATGGCCTTGAGCCATTTATCGGAATCCGAGCCCACCATCGCTTCTCCATAGCTCGTAGGTTCATTGTTGTCTAGCAACATGACTTTCAAGACAGGATTACGCACCACTCTGAAGTAGTACGCATCCTTGTCATCCTACGAGGTTTGGGAGTGACTTGATCCGAAGTTTCATGATCAATATCATAAGCTTCCACTTCAATTGGTGTAGGTGCCACAGGAACAACTCCCTGTGCCCTGTCACACACTAGTTGAAGAGACGGTTCAATAACCTCATCAAGTCTCCACCATCCTCCCACTCAATTCTTTCGAGAGAAACTTTTCCTCGAGAAAGGACCCGATTCTAGAAACAATCCTTTATTGCTTTCGGATCTGAGACAGGAGGTATACCCAACTGTTTTTGGGTTGTCCTATGAAGATGCATTTATCCGCTTTGGGTTCGAGCTTATCAACCTGAAACTTTTTCATATAAGCGTCACAGCCCCAAACTTTTAAGAAATGACAGCTTAGGTTTCTCTAAACCATAATTCATACGGTGTCATCTCAACGGAATTACGTGGTGCCCTATTTAAAGTGAATGTGGTTGTCTCTAATGCCTAACCCATAAACTATAGTGGTACTTCGATAAGAGACATCATGGTATGCATCATATCCAATAGGGTGCAGTTATGATGTTCGGACACACCATCACACTATGGTGTTCCAGGCTGTATTAGTTGTGAAACTATTTCCACAATGTCTTAATTCTGTGCCAAACTCTTAATTCAGATATTCATCTCTATGATCATATCATAGATATTTTATCCTCTTGTCACGACGATCTTTTAACTTCACCCTGAAATTACTTGAACCTTTCAATAATTCAGACTCATGATTCATCAAGTAAATGTACTCAACATCCACTCAAATTATCTATGAAGTAAGAACATAACAATATCCACTACATGCCTCAGCACTCATTGGACTGTACACATCAAAATGTATTACTTCCAACAAGTTGCTTTCCTTTTCCATCTTACTGAAAACGAGGCTTTTCAGTCATCTTGCCCATGTGGTATGATTTGCATGTCCCAAGTGATTCAAAATCAAGTGAGTCAAAACGGTCCATTTGCATGGAGTTTCTTCATGCATATACACCAATAGACATGGTTCGCATGTCTCAAACTTTTCAAAAACGAGTGAGCCCAAAGATCCATCAATATGGAGCTTCTTCATGCGTTTTATACCGATATGACTTACATGGCAGTGCCACCAGTAAGTGGTACTAACATTACTATCTTTTGGCATGAACATGTGTATCACTACGATCGAGATTTAATAAACCATTCATTTTAGGTGTAAGACCATTGAAGGTATTATTCAAATAAACAGAGTAACCATTATTCGCCTTAAATGAATAACCGTATTGCGATAGACGTAATCCAATCATGTCTATGCTCAACGCAAACACCAAATAACAATTATTTAGGTTTAACACCAATCTCTTTGGTAGAGGGAGCGTGCGATGCTTGATCATATCAAGCTTGGAAAAACTTCCAACACATATCGTCAGCTCACTTTTAGCTAGTCTCCGTTTATTCCGTAGCCTTTTGTTTTGAGTTACTAACACTTAGCAACCGAACCGGTATCTAATACCCTGGTGCTACTAGGAGTACTAGCAAAGTACACATTAACACAATGTATATCCAATATACTTCTATCGACCTTGCCAGCCTTCTTATCTACCAAGTATCTAGGGTAATTCTGCTCTAGTGGTTGTTCCCCTTATTATAGAAGCACTTAGTCTCGGGTTTGGGTTTTACCTTGGGTTTCTTCACTAGAGCAGCAGCTGATTTGCCGTTTCATGAAGTGTCCCTTCTTGCCCTTGCCCTTCTTGAAACTAGTGGTTTCACCAACCATCAACAATTGATGCTCCTTCTTGATTTCTACTTTCGCGGTGTCAAACATCGCGAATACCTCAAGGATCATCATATCTATCCCTGATATGTTATAGTTCATCACGAAGCTCTAACAGCTTGGTGGCAATGACTTTGGAGAACCATCACTGTCTTATCTGGAAGATCAACTCCCACTCGATTCAAATGATTGTTGTACTCAGACAATCTGAGCACAAGCTCAACAATTGAGCTTTTCTCCTTAGTTTGCAGGTTAAGAAAGTCATCGGAGGTCTTATACCTCTTGACATAGGCACGAGCCTGAAATCCCAATTTCAGCCCTCAAAACATCTCATATGTTTCGCGACGTTTCAAAAATGTCTTTGGTGCCTCAACTCTAAACCGTTTAACTGAACTATCACGTAGTTATCAAAACGTGTATGTCAGATGTTCGCAACAACCACAGACAACGTTCGAGGTTCAGCACACTGAGCGGTGCATTAAGGACATAAGCCTTCTATGAAGCAATGAGGACAATCCTCAGTTTACGGACCTAGTCCGCATAATTGCTACTATCAACTTTCAACTAATTTTTCTCTAGGAACATATCTAAACAGTAGAACTATAGCGTGAGCTACGACATAATTTGCAAAATCCTTTTGACTATGTTCAGGATAATTAAGTTCATCTTATGAACTCCCACTCAGATAGACATCCCTCTAGTCATCTAAGTGATTACATGATCTGAGTCAAACTAGGCCGTGTCCGATCATCACGTGAGACGGACTAGTCATCATCGGTGAACATCTTCATGTTGATCGTATCTTCTATACGACTCATGCTCGACCTTTCGGTCTCCGTGTTCCGAGGCCATGTCTGTACATGCTAGGCTCGTCAAGTTAACCCTAAGTGTTTCGCGTGTGTTCCGAGGCCATGTCTGTACATGCTAGGCTCGTCAACACCCGTTGTATTTGAACGTCTGAATAAAACACCCGATCATCACGTGATGTTTTGAAACAGCGAACTGTCGCAAGGGTGCACAGTTAGGGGAGAACACTTCTTGAAATTGTTGTAAGGGATCATCTTATTTACTACCGTCGTTCTAAGCAAATAAGATGTATAAACATGATAAACATCACATGCAATCAAATAGTGACATGATATGGCCATCATCACTTTGCTCCTTTTGATCTCCATCTTCGGGGCTCCATGATCATCATCGTCACCGGCATGACACCATGATCTCCATCATCGTGTCTTCATGAAGTTGCCTCGCCAACTATTACTTCTACTACTATGGCTAACAGTTAGCAATAAAGTAAAGTAATTACATGACGTTTAAGTTGACACGCAGGTCACAAATAAATAAAGACAACTCCTATGGCTCCTGCCGGTTGTCATACTCATCGACATGCAAGTCGTGATTCCTATTACAAGAACATGATCAATCTCATACATCACATATATCATTCATCACATCCTTTTTGGCCATATCACATCACATAGCATACCCTGCAAAAACAAGTTAGACGTCCTCTAATTGTTGTTTGCATGTTTTACGTGGCTGCTATGGGTTTCTAGCAAGAACGTTTCTTACCTACGCATGAACCACAACGTGATATGCCAATTGCTATTTACCCTTCATAAGGACCCTTTTCATCGAATCCGATCCGACTAAAGTGGGAGAGACAGACACCCGCCAGCCACCTTATGCAACTAGTGCATGTTTGTCGGTGGAACCGGTCTCACGTAAGCGTACGTGTAAGGTTGGTCCGGGCCGCTTCATCCCACGATGCCGCCAAATCAAGATAAGACTAGTAACGGCAAGCATATTGAACAATATTGACGCCCACAACTACTTTGTGTTCTACTCGTGCAAAGAATCTACGCAATAGACCTAGCTCATGATGCCACTGTTGGGGAACGTAGCAGAAATTCAAAATTTTCCTACGTGTCACCAAGATCTATCTATGGAGAGACTAGCAACAAGGGGAAGGAGAGTGCATCTACATACCCTTGTAGATCGCTAAGCGGAAGCGTTCAAGTGAACGGGGTTGATGGAGTCGTACTCGTCGTGATTCAGATCACCGATGATCCTAGTGCCGAACGGACGGCACCTCCGCGTTGAACACACGTACGGCTCGACGATGTCTCCCACGCCTTGATCCAGCAAGGAGAGAGGGAGAGGTTGAGGAAGACTCCATCCAGCAGCAGCACAACGGCGTGGTGGTGATGGAGGAGCGTGGCAATCCTGCAGGGCTTCGCCAAGCACCTACGGGAGAGGAGGAGGTGTCACGGGAGGGAGGGAGGCGCCAAGGGCTCAGGTATGGATGCCCTCCCTCCCCTCCACTATATATAGGGGCAGGGGAGAGGGGGGAGGCGCAGCCTTGCCCCTTCCTCCAAGGAAGGGGTGCGGCTAAGAAGGGGGGAGGAGTCCATCCTCCCCAAGGCACCTCGGAGGTGCCTTCCCCCTTTAGGACTCTCCCCTTTTTTCTATATCTTGGCGCATGGGCCTCTAGGGGCTGGTGCCCTTGGCCCATGTAGGCCAAGGCGCACCCCCTACAGCCCATGTGGCCCCCCGGGGCAGGTGGCCCCACC
>NC_041383.1:681926776-681933529 GCF_002162155.2 Triticum dicoccoides | reverse complement strand
ATAGACATGGTTCGCATGTCTCAAACTTTTCAAAAACGAGTGAGCCCAAAGATCCATCAATATGGAGCTTCTTCATGCGTTTTATACCGATATGACTTACATGGCAGTGCCACCAGTAAGTGGTACTAACATTACTATCTTTTGGCATGAACATGTGTATCACTACGATCGAGATTTAATAAACCATTCATTTTAGGTGTAAGACCATTGAAGGTATTATTCAAATAAACAGAGTAACCATTATTCGCCTTAAATGAATAACCGTATTGCGATAGACGTAATCCAATCATGTCTATGCTCAACGCAAACACCAAATAACAATTATTTAGGTTTAACACCAATCTCTTTGGTAGAGGGAGCGTGCGATGCTTGATCATATCAAGCTTGGAAAAACTTCCAACACATATCGTCAGCTCACTTTTAGCTAGTCTCGGTTTATTCCGTAGCCTTTTGTTTTGAGTTACTAACACTTAGCAACCGAACCGGTATCTAATACCCTGGTGCTACTAGGAGTACTAGCAAAGTACACATTAACACAATGTATATCCAATATACTTCTATCGACCTTGCCAGCCTTCTTATCTACCAAGTATCTAGGGTAATTCTGCTCTAGTGGTTGTTCCCCTTATTACAGAAGCACTTAGTCTCGGGTTTGGGTTTTACCTTGGGTTTCTTCACTAGAGCAGCAGCTGATTTGCCGTTTCATGAAGTGTCCCTTCTTGCCCTTGCCCTTCTTGAAACTAGTGGTTTCACCAACCATCAACAATTGATGCTCCTTCTTGATTTCTACTTTCGCGGTGTCAAACATCGCGAATACCTCAAGGATCATCATATCTATCCCTGATATGTTATAGTTCATCACGAAGCTCTAACAGCTTGGTGGCAATGACTTTGGAGAACCATCACTGTCTTATCTGGAAGATCAACTCCCACTCGATTCAAATGATTGTTGTACTCAGACAATCTGAGCACAAGCTCAACAATTGAGCTTTTCTCCTTAGTTTGCAGGTTAAGAAAGTCATCGGAGGTCTTATACCTCTTGACATAGGCACGAGCCTGAAATCCCAATTTCAGCCCTCAAAACATCTCATATGTTTCGCGACGTTTCAAAAATGTCTTTGGTGCCTCAACTCTAAACCGTTTAACTGAACTATCACGTAGTTATCAAAACGTGTATGTCAGATGTTCGCAACAACCACAGACAACGTTCGAGGTTCAGCACACTGAGCGGTGCATTAAGGACATAAGCCTTCTATGAAGCAATGAGGACAATCTCAGTTTACGGACCTAGTCCGCATAATTGCTACTATCAACTTTCAACTAATTTTTCTCTAGGAACATATCTAAACAGTAGAACTATAGCGTGAGCTACGACATAATTTGCAAAATCCTTTTGACTATGTTCAGGATAATTAAGTTCATCTTATGAACTCCCACTCAGATAGACATCCCTCTAGTCATCTAAGTGATTACATGATCCGAGTCAAACTAGGCCGTGTTCGATCATCACGTGAGACGGACTAGTCATCATCGGTGAACATCTTCATGTTGATCGTATCTTCTATACGACTCATGTTCGACCTTTCGGTCTCCGTGTTCCGAGGCCATGTCTGTACATGCTAGGCTCGTCAAGTTAACCCTAAGTGTTTCGCGTGTGTAAATCTGTCTTACACCCGTTGTATGTGAACGTTAGAATCTAACACCCGATCATCACGTGGTGCTTCGAAACACGAACTGTCGCAACGGTGCACAGTTAGGGGAGAACACTTCTTGAAATTGTTGTAAGGGATCATCTTATTTACTACCGTCGTTCTAAGCAAATAAGATGTATAAACATGATAAACATCACATGCAATCAAATAGTGACATGATATGGCCATCATCACTTTGCTCCTTTTGATCTCCATCTTCGGGGCTCCATGATCATCATCATCACCAGCATGACACCATGATCTCCATCATCATGATCTCCATCATCGTGTCTTCATGAAGTTGCCTCGCCAACTATTACTTCTACTACTATGGCTAACGGTTAGCAATAAAGTAAAGTAATTACATGACGTTTAAGTTGACACGCAGGTCACAAATAAATAAAGACAACTCCTATGGCTCCTGCCGGTTGTCATACTCATCGACATGCAAGTCGTGATTCCTATTACAAGAACATGATCAATCTCATACATCACATATATCATTCATCACATCCTTTTTGGCCATATCACATCACATAGCATACCCTGCAAAAACAAGTTAGACGTCCTCTAATTGTTGTTTGCATGTTTTACGTGGCTGCTATGGGTTTCTAGCAAGAACGTTTCTTACCTACGCATGAACCACAACGTGATATGCCAATTGCTATTTACCCTTCATAAGGACCCTTTTCATCAAATCCGATCCGACTAAAGTGGGAGAGACAGACACCCGCCAGCCACCTTATGCAACTAGTGCATGTTTGTCGGTGGAACCGGTCTCACGTAAGCGTACGTGTAAGGTTGCTCCGGGCCGCTTCATCCCACGATGCCTCCGAATCAAGATAAGACTAGTAACGGCAAGCATATTGAACAATATCGACGCCCACAACTACTTTGTGTTCTACTCGTGCAAAGAATCTACGCAATAGACCTAGCTCATGATGCCACTGTTGGGGAACGTAGCAGAAATTCAAAAAATTTCCTACGTATCACCAAGATCTATCTATGGAGAGACCAGCAACGAGTAGAAAGGAGAGTGCATCTACATACCCTTGTAGATCGCTAAGCGGAAGCGTTCAAGTGAACGGGGTTGATGGAGTCGTACTCGTCGTGATTCAGATCACCGATGATCCTAGTGCCGAACGGACGGCACCTCCGCGTTCAACACACGTACAGCTCGACGATGTCTCCCACGCCTTGATCCAGCAAGGAGAGAGGGAGAGGTTGAGGAAGACTCCATCCAGCAGCAGCACAACGGCGTGGTGTTGATGGAGGAGCGTGGCAATCCTGCAGGGCTTCGCCAAGCACCTACGGGAGAGGAGGAGGTGTCACGGGAGGGAGGGAGGCGCCAAGGGCTCAGGTATGGATGCCCTCCCTCCCCTCCACTATATATAGGGGCAGGGGAGAGGGGGGAGGCGCAGCCTTGCCCCCTCCTCCAAGGAAGGGGTGCGGCTAAGAGGGGGGGAGGAGTCCATCCTCCCCAAGGCACCTCGGAGGTGCCTTCCCCCTTTAGGACTCTCCCCTTTTTCCTATATCTAAATCTTTACCTCCGGACCATTCCGGAACTCCTCGTGACGTCCGGGATCTCATCCGGGACTCCGAACAACATTCGGTAACCACATACAAGCTTCCTTTATAACCCTAGCGTCATCGAACCTTAAGTGTGTAGACCCTACGGGTTCGGGAGACATGCAGACATGATCGAGATGTTCTCCGGTCAATAACCAACAGCGGGATCTGGATACCCATGTTGGCTCCCACATGTTCCACGATGATCTCATCGGATGAACCACGATGTCAAGGACTCAATCAATCCCGTATACAATTCCCTTTGTCTAGCGGTATGGTACTTGCCCGAGATTCGATCGTCGGTATACCGATACCTTGTTCAATCTCGTTACCGGCAAGTCTCTTTACTCGTTCCGTAACACATCATCCCATGATCAACCCCTTGGTCACATTGTGCACATTATGATGATGTCCTACCGAGTGGGCCCAGAGATACCTCTCCGTTTACACGGAGTGACAAATCCCAGTCTCGATTCGTGCCAACCCAACAGACACTTTCAGAGATACCCGTAGTGTACCTTTATAGCCACCCAGTTACGTTGTGACGTTTGGCACACCCAAAGCACTCCTACGGTATCCGGGAGTTGCACAATCTCATGGTCTAAGGAAATGATACTTGACATTAGAAAAGCTTTAGCATACGAACTACATGATCTTGTGCTAGGCTTAGGATTGGGTCTTGTCCATCACATCATTCTCCTAATGATGTGATCCCGTTATCAACGACATCCAATGTCAATGGTCAGGAAACCGTAACCATCTATTGATTAACGAGCTAGTCAACTAGAGGCTTACTAGGGACATGGTGTTGTCTATGTATCCACACATGTATCTGAGTTTCCTATCAATACAATTCTAGCATGGATAATAAACGATTATCATGAACAAGGAAATATAATAATAATCAATTTATTATTGCCTCTAGGGCATATTTCCAACAGTCTCCCACTTGCACTAGAGTCAATAATCTAGTTCACATCGATATGTGATTAACACTCAAGGTCACATCCCCATGTGACTAACACCCAAAGAGTTTACTAGAGTCAATAATCTAGTTCACATTTACCATGTGATTAACACTCGATGAGTTCTGGGTTTGATCATGTTATGCTTGTGAGAGAGGTTATAGTCAACGGGTCTGAGCCTTTCAGATCCGTGTGTGCTTTACAAATCTCTATGTCATCTCCTATATGCAGCTACCACGTTCTATTTGGAGCTATTCCAAATAACTGTTCTACTTGGAGCTATTCTAAATTGTTGCTCCATTATACGTATCCGGTATCTCTACTCAGAGCTATCCGGATAGGTGTTAAGCTTGCATCGACGTAACCCTTTACGACGAACTCTTTTACCACCTCCATAATTGAGAAAATTCCTTAGTCCACTAGTTACTAAGGATAACTTTGACCGCTGTCCTGTGATCCATTCTTGGATCACTCTTGTACCCCTTGACTGACTCATGGTAAAGCACACTTCAGGTGCGGTACACAGCATAGCATACTGTAGAGCCTATGTCTTAAGCATAGGGGACGACCTTCGTTCCTTTCTCTCTATTCTGCCATGGTCGAGCTTTAAGTCTTAACTTCATACCTTACAACTCAGGCAAGAACTCCTTCTTTGACTGATCCATCTTGAACACCTTCAAGATCACGTCAAGGCATGTGCTCATTTGAAAGTACTATTAAGCGTTTTGATCTATCCTTATAGATCTTGATGCTCAATGTTCAAGTAGCTTAATCCAGGTTTTCCATTGAAAAACACTTTCCAAATAACCCTATATGCTTTCCAGAAATTCTACGTCATTTCTGATTAACAACATGTCAACAACATATATTCATCAGAAATTCTATAGTGCTCCCACTCACTTCTTTGGAAATACAAGTTTCTCATAAACTTTGTATACACCCAAAATCTTTGATCATCATCAAAGCATACATTCCAACTCCGAGATGCTCACTCCAGTCCTCAGAAGGATTGCTGGAGCTTTGCATACTTATTAGCATATTTCAGGATAGACAAAACCTTCCGGTTGTATCACATACAACCTTTCCTCAAGAATCGTCGAGGAAACAATGTTTTGACATCCTATCTGCAAGATTTCATAAATAATGCAGTAATCGCTAATATAATTCCAACAGACTCTTAGCATCGCTACGAGTGAGAAAGTCTCATCGTAGTCAACTCCTTGAACTTGTCAGAAAACATCTTAACGACAAGTCGATCTTTCTCAATGGTGACACTTACCATCATTGTCTGTCTTCCTTTCAAAATCCATATGTACCTAACAGCCTTACGACCATCAAGTAGTTCTTCCAAAGTCTACACTTTGTTTTCATACATGGATCCTCTCTCGGGTTTTATGGCCTTGAGCCATTTATCGGAATCCGAGCCCACCATCGCTTCTCCATAGCTCGTAGGTTCATTGTTGTCTAGCAACATGACTTCCAAGACAGGATTACGCACCACTCTGAAGTAGTACGCATCCTTGTCATCCTACGAGGTTTGGGAGTGACTTGATCCGACGTTTCATGATCAATATCATAAGCTTCCACTTCAATTGGTGTAGGTGCCACAGGAACAACTCCTTGTGCCCTGTCACACACTAGTTGAAGAGACGGTTCAATAACCTCATCAAGTCTCCACCATCCTCCCACTCAATTCTTTCGAGAGAAACTTTTCCTCGAGAAAGGACCCGATTCTAGAAACAATCCTTTATTGCTTTCGGATCTGAGACAGGAGGTATACCCAACTGTTTTTGGGTTGTCCTATGAAGATGCATTTATCCGCTTTGGGTTCGAGCTTATCAACCTGAAACTTTTTCATATAAGCGTCACAGCCCCAAACTTTTAAGAAATGACAGCTTAGGTTTCTCTACACCATAATTCATACGGTGTCATCTCAACGGAATTACGTGGTGCCCTATTTAAAGTGAATGTGGTTGTCTCTAATGCCTAACCCATAAACTATAGTGGTACTTCGATAAGAGACATCATGGTATGCATCATATCCAATAGGGTGCAGTTATGATGTTCAGACACACCATCACACTATGGTGTTCCAGGCTGTATTAGTTGTGAAACTATTTCCACAATGTCTTAATTCTGTGCCAAACTCTTAATTCAGATATTCATCTCTATGATCATATCATAGATATTTTATCCTCTTGTCACGACGATCTTTTAACTTCACCCTGAAATTACTTGAACCTTTCAATAATTCAGACTCATGATTCATCAAGTAAATGTACTCAACATCCACTCAAATTATCTATGAAGTAAGAACATAACAATATCCACTACATGCCTCAGCACTCATTGGACTGTACACATCAAAATGTATTACTTCCAACAAGTTGCTTTCCTTTTCCATCTTACTGAAAACGAGGCTTTTCAGTCATCTTGCCCATGTGGTATGATTTGCATGTCCCAAGTGATTCAAAATCAAGTGAGTCAAAACGGTCCATTTGCATGGAGTTTCTTCATGCATATACACC
>NC_041383.1:681926032-681926464 GCF_002162155.2 Triticum dicoccoides | reverse complement strand
ATAGACATGGTTCGCATGTCTCAAACTTTTCAAAAACGAGTGAGCCCAAAGATCCATCAATATGGAGCTTCTTCATGCGTTTTATACCGATATGACTTACATGGCAGTGCCACCAGTAAGTGGTACTAACATTACTATCTTTTGGCATGAACATGTGTATCACTACGATCGAGATTTAATAAACCATTCATTTTAGGTGTAAGACCATTGAAGGTATTATTCAAATAAACAGAGTAACCATTATTCGCCTTAAATGAATAACCGTATTGCGATAGACGTAATCCAATCATGTCTATGCTCAACGCAAACACCAAATAACAATTATTTAGGTTTAACACCAATCTCTTTGGTAGAGGGAGCGTGCGATGCTTGATCATATCAAGCTTGGAAAAACTTCCAACACATATCGTCAGCTCACTTTTAGCTAGTCTC